>NW_027558889.1:0-7606 GCF_052425735.1 Oculina patagonica | reverse complement strand
AAAGGATGTCAAGAATTCAAGATAAATACCACTTACGTGAACCAGTAAGTGAAAACTGAAGAAATTTCTATGCCTGTATTATCAACGTTAGAGTTCTGAACGATTGAGATTATATAAAGTCAAGATACTTGGCAAAAGGTTTTGCTGATCTCATTTGCGGGAGTGTTGGGAAACACCAACTTCCATACATAAAAGCTTGTTTGAAAATTCCCAAGTAAATGTGATTGCCCAGTAGGTCTGTAAAATCGGTATCAGCTACTTAAACAGGGGTTAAGCAAACAAGGAATAGGTAGATGGAAGCATGATTTTACTTAGTGATAAATGGAAAAAATTTCCGTGTGCTGCATGGCACTTGTAAAAGTTACAAAGTTAAAACTAAATTCTCACTTATTGAGTGGTAAGTGCCATAAAAACGTATAAAGTTCCAGGCGTTTCGGGCTCTGCCCTTCATCAGTTGAAAAAGTCTAGATATCGGGTTATAACACTCGCTTGCACAACAAAGCCAAATTTGAGTTCATAGGTGCGCGTGCGAGAAGAGCGTGCGACAACCTAAAGGTATCTGAAATCCATTGTCATCAAAGATGCATTCACCTGTCACCCATCTGGCTTGGCATATGCCATCTCTTGCCGCCATTGTTCCACCGTCTACATCGGCGAAACAGGCCGTACACTAAGGGAACGATTCGGTGAGCATCTCCGCGGCATTGAGAAGAACCTGCTGGGATTTCCTGTCGCGAAGCATTTTAACGCAAATGGCCACACTCTGCATGACGCACAAGTCCGAGGGATCATGCTCTGTGGCGGAAATATACAACGCAAACGCCAGGAAATGCGCTTTATTTTCAAACTAGGCACCAGTCAGCCGCACGGTCTGAATTCAGATTTCAAAATACCTTTAGGTTGTCGCGCACTCTTCTCGTGCGCGCACCTTTGAACATTTTAACTTTGTGATTTTACTGGGGGGTAATAGTTGCTGCTGTACGCTTTAAATCACTTGTTTTGTTTATTTTGGGCCTTTCTGCATTAGCAGACAAAATCGGAATCGTCCGTGACAAAACTAAAGGACAAAATTTGTTGTGAAAATATTTGTCGTTTTATCGGCACTCAAAGTACTGATGCTTTAGAAACCTATGAAACTGACAGCACTTGTGAGTCCTTTCTTGGCTTTCTTCCCACAAATCAAAGCAAAAACCTAACTTGTTATGTTCCTCGTTTGTTTGTTGTTTGCGAGGATTGTAGCAATTTAGTATACTTTATTGAGAACATGAATGAGTCCGCTTGGCGGTCAAGCCGCCTTCGAGCACGTCATCGGTGAAGAAGCTTTTCCAGCGTTGCGCGGCTTTAGTTCTCAAGAAACTGGCTCATCATTGATTCGAATTACGTGAAAAGTTGAAGTTCCAAATTCAGTTTTACAACGCCCAGCATACGGAATCGCTAATGGTTGCACGACAGATGACTGACAAGACAAACGTCACTTTTTTGTTTACTGACTTTGTCGATGTTGTCCTGTTCTTACCAAGGACAAATTACACAATACCTTGCGCTTTTGATCTAGTTGCGGACCTGTCCACAATGCCTCACTTTGCAGGAAAAGTGAAAGAAGGCCGATTAGGGTTGCTACCTCGGTCAGTCAATTCAGATGACCTCCCTGTGGCAGCAATCACACGTTATTACGTTTGCACCTCTTCAGACTTACCCTAAAGGATGTTGGGTGAGAGAAACCAGAAGTTCTACAGACAAGGCACTGGCTATGTATGACATACCAGGTCTGGAAACTGTGCACTGCTGGTCCAAGGTGCGGTCACGGGTAGACTGCAAGTAACACACAAAGTTACAAAATGAAAGTGAATTATTATGTCAAATTTAAGTGCTAAAATGGGGTTTGGGAACCTGATGAGTTAAGATCAATAATTTATGGTTTGTAAGTTGCCAAATGTGGAAATTTTTCAAAATGTTGCATGTCAAATCGTGACTCTCTTGTAGTATGTGACAAAGGGTTGACAGGCCCACAAAACGTCTACTACCGCTGTTTGCAAAATGAGACTTTTACAAAATTTGTGCCCTAACAACTAAAAGATTTGGAAAGTGGCTATTAACTGAACATTTTGTTGAAATAGAGGCTGGTTCTCAAGCATGTACTATTTTCCATTAAAACCTTAAAGGATTTGCTTTTGTGTTCCATTTTTATGTTGTAGCATCAATTCTTTTATTCATGGCTTTTAATATTCAATTTCGAATTTACACGATGATACTATTAAAAGTTTTGTTAACGAGAGAGATGTCGATAAAGATGATAGAGATTACTGAAAATACTGGAACCAGTACCGCGATCGGTAGAAGACATTTAAAGAATAAAGAAGGTTTTTTAAACCGATCTGTTTTTTCTTGTCTAAATTTTCGGTGACATCTGTTCACCTTCATCAGAGTAAGTGAAAGTTTGTTGGTGCTCGCGCTACCAATCCGTGCGTTAGTGCGACATTTTAATTTTGAATTAACGGCACATAAGCGCGAGGAAAAGCTTTGCGTTCGTTTTTAGCGTCGCTGTCCAAAGTGGAGTGCCACGACTCCAAGAAAAGCCTCTTGCTGTAATTGCTTACACCGCGCTCGAGGATCTGGGCGTCCTTCGGATGGATGTTATGTTCCGTTGGCTCGGCATGCTGTTTTTAAATCAAAACTATAACAAAATTCTCGAACGTGATTGGTTATCAGCAGCCCGATTTGAGCACTAATAGGACAGTGTACGCGTCATGCTTGTAATTGGACAGTGTAATAGGACAGTGTACGCGTCATGCCTGTGTAATTGGACAGTACGCGTCATTTTGCGCGCGCTGTTGTTGTGCATTTCGTGGAGTAAACTGTTATGTTTTTCAATATTTTTAAAGGCGTTTAACCATTTAACCGAAGATTAGTTTAATTTGTTTCTCAAATTTTGTCATAGTTTTGATTAATTGGTAACTGGACTTCGTGTCATCCAATTCTGTCTGTAATCATACTCGTGATTAAACAAATCGGACTCCCGCTTCGCGGTCGTCCGATTTTGTTAATCACTCATATGATTACAGACCGAATTGGACTCCACTCAGTCCTATTACCATTATTAATTGCTAATTCGCTGTTGCTCGCGCGGCCTGGATCATGTTCGGCTCCGCGCGAGGACCCCGAGCACTTGCTTTCCCCGATGTACGTAAAAGAGCAGTCGTGGCACTTCACTTTGTAAACAATTCCTGCCATTCGGTTAACTGCTGGTCTATCCTTCGGCTTTCTGAACAGGTGGCCTAATGTTCTTACAGGCTTGAATGCCGTCCGAACGCCGAATTTCTTGAGTACACGGCCAACTCGATCTGATGCACCCCTTAAGTACGGCAGGACTGCAAGTCCTAATGGTCTTTCTTGCATTGGCCTCTCCTTTGTTCTGTTCCTGATGCATTTCTTAAATAGGACGTCAGGATACCCCGATTTGCTCTAAGATCATGCAGGACTCGATCTTGTTCATTGGTTCTCAGTTCAGGGTGTGATGGTAGCAAGTTGGCCCTGTGCAGGAGTGTGTTTTGACCACGGCCTCTTTGTGCTGCATTGGGTTGTGAGAGGCGAAATCCAGATATTTGTTCGTGTGAGTTTCTTTCCTGAAGAGGTCGATGTCTATAGAGCCATCGCTCAACACTGTGATTTGCGTGTCCAAGAAGGAGATACGCCGACCCTTGTCCGTTTGCCTTGCGCACTCTATTGTAAACTGGATGTTGCTGTCAATAGAGTTGAGATGTTGGTGGAAAACTTGCACGTCTGTTTTCTTTAAACATACGTTCGAGTCATCGACATACCTCCGCCACCAGCTAGGTGTAACTGGGGAGGTGGACAAGGCTCGTTCGCAATCACTGAGCTGACCGGTGACCCCATAGCGCAACCAAATACTTGATGGTAATGCATTTCCGCATAAGTGAAATAACTGTTGTTCAGCGCGATCTCCAAAAGGTCAATGACTTGCTCCACGGTGAGGTTGGTTGTTTCTTTCCACTCATCGGACTGTTCGAGTTTCGTTTTCGATCGCCAACTTAACCGGGTTGGACGTGAAAAGAGATACGACGTCAAAGGATACAGTTCCTCATCGTCTGCAACTCTTTGGTTAAGGACGAATTCTGAAAACTCAGTCGAGTTGCGCACGGTATAGTGGTTTCCTTTCTGCAAGGTCTTGAGTACTCTAGCCAAGTATTTGGATACTTCGTATGTTGACGAACCAATGCAGCTGTTTACTGGCCTTAGGGGGAATGCGATCCACGTCCGCTGAAACTGTGTAATGATCGTCACGTGGTCAAAGCTCCACCTTATGAACTTTTGGAAGCCCATAAAAAGATGCAGGATTTGGATCGGGAACCTGGAGCCGTCTGTACTCATTCTCAGAAAGGTTACCGAACTGCTCAAGGTCTTGCAGCTTCCTCTGTAGATCTCTTGCAGTTTTTGCAGTCTGGTTCCGTCTTTTGCTGGCCGTGGCCGTCTTTTGTTGGCCGTGTACTCAAGAAATTCGGCGTTCGGGCGGCATTCAAGCCTGTAAGAACATAAGGCCATGTGTTCAGAAAGCCGAAGGATAGACCAGCGGTTAACGGAATAGCAGGAATTGTTTACAAAGTCAAGTGCCACGACTGCTCTTTTACGTACATCGGGGAAAGCAAGCGCTCGTGGTCCTCGCGCGGAGCCGAACATGATCCAGGCCGCGCGAGCAACAGCGAATCAGCAATTAAACAGCATGCCGAGCCAACGGAACATAACATCCATCCGAAGGACGCCCAGATCCTCGAGCGCGGTGTAAGCAATTACAGCAAGAGGCTTTTCTTGGAGTCGTGGCACTCCACTTTGGACAGCGATGCTATCAACAAACGCAAAGCTTTTCCTCGCGCTTATGTGCCGTTAATTCAAAATTAAAATGTCGCACTAACGCACGGATTGGTAGCGCGAGCACCAACAAACTTTTACTTACTCTGATGAAGGTGAAAAGATGTCACCGAAAATTTAGACAAGAAATAACAGATCGGCTTAAAAAAACCTTCTTTAAATGATAGAGATGTTGATTTTTATTCTGTTGGTTTTATTCAAATGGTTAAGAATTTGTAATTGTCCGCACTATATTGAGATGGCATTTCACATCTTCCACTGAAGAAGGGGCAGTAGCCCCGAAACGTATGGAAACATTTTACTACCATCTAGCGCATTTTTCATTTTCATTTACATTTTTAATTATCGTTTCAATACATGCGCTACACAGTCGCACGAAATTTCTTTAGAGATTTATATGTTACTACGCACTATATTGAGTTGGGTTGCTGGTGTGCGTGTTAAAATTCAATTAACATAATTTCTTTAATAAGTCATCAAAATCCAAAAACTTCAATCTAGGTTTTTCTAATTTTCACAGTTCCACCCGTCGGACACGAATATTTTCGCCAAAATGATTCGGGTTTTGTTGCGAGCAACTTGAGTTCAAACTTATTCTACCGCATATTGCTTACCAAAAAAGAAGGAAATTCATTCAGTATCTACATAAAATTCTCTAACGTATTGAGCAACGACAAAATAGAATAATATCATTCGACCTAAGTTAAACATGATTCTGCCGTTTAAAAGTGTGCAGTGCTTTGCAAATTAAAAAAATCTGGCAAGCAAGTCATTAGTCACGTGAATTTGGAGTCGTAAATGAATAATAATGCCAAAACATACTCCAACACCACCGACATATGATGAGATCCATCTGAGCTCACTTTCATTTTAGCTCAACTAATATTTTGGTCTTGCTCAGCCGCAGGAACGGGAGACAATACTGAACTCTTGCTCTTCTTGACAACGTATCAATGTTCAGCTCCGCAATTCGTTTGGATCTTTCCATGGTGTAGAAAATTTTAGATTGAGATAGAGCGAGAAATATTGACAAAGAAATATTTTCTCCTGCTCGCTATCTTCACGTCTTTCATTCAGCTTACAAAGTGAACAACACGCTAATGATTTTGCCGCCTTTTTACACAATCGCTTCGTTTAGGTCGAAATGAAATGCCAAGATGTTTTTTTTTTCAACATAATAAGTCTGCCATGTCCTTACAAATTTCTACGACGAGTTACTTTCAACAAACTGAAAATATTTTTGCATTAATACTCATGTAGAAATTCAAATCAAGGGAAACTCATCCCCAGGGCTTTTTCATGGGTATGTACGGTCGGTTGGTCGGACGGACGGACTGTCACGTGGCGATCAAAATTTTTCAGCTCAATAGGTTTACCAAATTTTCTTAGGCATGGGGCTCCGCTTACGCACCCCTACGGCATGCGCGGAAGCTCCGCTATAACCTTATCTAGAAATATAGCTTCAGTGTCTTTTGCTGATATCGAACGGGAATAAAGTGCAATGCAACGTTTCCACCATGTTGGTTTTCTGACGCGGTATAGTTGCGCAGGTAACAGCCAAATTTAGAAATCTATAACTACTGTGAATTTAACGATACATGCAGTTTTCCCACTAAAGGGGCACTATCATGGGGGATATGTTCACTCTATGTATTATAAAATTTGCTGTTGGTGGAAGCTTTCAGTACCGTCTTAGCGTTGTTTAAAAAAGGCAAACAAGTACGCTGAGAATGTTCGGCAAGTTGCTCCAAACACTGAAGTTTGATAACTTACGTCTCCAGGTGCAACCACATCATTACAAAAATAACAGCCCAAGGAGGATCCTGGGATGGACTCCAGCCTAGCTGCTCCTTCACGTGTCACATGCGCTGCATCTCTAACACCATGCCGCATCACAAGGAATGTGTCAAAACCCAGAGCTGCTGTAACCACATACTAAATACCAAAACATCTCACATGTAAAACAATTAAAGCAATTACTGTGAAGAAGAAAAATGTGCAGAGTGTACGTTCTGCTATTGTACCGTAACAGAAACTCAGAAGGGTTGAAACGTGTAACACGCGTTCACAGCGTTTGAATATTCAGTTATGCCGAGTACCATATTTGGAAACACGAAGGGTTTGTACGCGAATGCTCTACGCACATAATGGCACACGCAACGACATTTTCGAAACTAAAGAAATTCATTAAGCGTATCCAAGCAATGTTCTCTAGACTACATAACGACGATAAAACAGGAGAATTTAACCAAATTCAACTTTATTCAACCAGGCTTGTTCAAAAACAAGATTATGCCATTGAGCGCGAGCTAGCGCGCGCTGTGAATTTAATCCAAATATTGCAATTTTGATTGGTTAATTTTTTCTTCTGATTTTCCAAATATGGACTGGTACTAAGTGGTACTTTGTACTAGTACAATGCGAATCATAGGAAATTACACGTTTCAACGCTTATAGGTTTCTGACCGTAATCAAAACGTGTGGTAAAGGAAACTTTTCCCAAGTCTAAATCATTGAAAATTTTCCTCCTCAAATGGTGCTTGAGATATTAATGGCAAACAATTAATTAAGCTGTTGTGTTATAACGGCTGGGTGAAAAACTGCTGTACAGTTGTAATAAAACAACACGATCATCACAGCATTTGGTTTTATACATTCCAACTAAACAGCTAATAATAATAATAATAATAATAATAATAATAATAATAATAATAATAATAAT
>NW_027558888.1:0-14824 GCF_052425735.1 Oculina patagonica | reverse complement strand
ACTGTTGTTTTTGAATGGTCTTTCTGAAACTCATAACCGCGAAGGTTCTGATACCCGGTAAAGATATTATTTTTGATTTCATTTCTCCGTTTACTCCGTAGATATTGTTTCGATTGAGAAGATACATACAGTATAGTTTAACACTTGAGACAGTGTTCATCGGCTATCCAAACACCTCGAATTTCATCAAAAATATTCCGCTGCGCGTACATTTTTAACTCTCTTTCTTCTTAATGTTTGGATATCCCGATGAAACACAGTCTCTCGTGTTTGATATATTACATCATTTTGTACGGTGAATCAAACTAGACGGAATTTGTGTTTCTTGTGTCGCTTTGTGTATTTGTTTCGTAATTTGCTCGCTATTTATTCTGGTAGCTTTCGTAATCGGGTTCGGAGTTCACATGTATTTTATTAGAGTCGAACTCCGATCACTTACGATTGCGAAAAGTACTTCAAATAAAACCTGAAATTTCATGTCTGGCGTTTACTGACATTTTGAACTACTCCAAATATTGCTTCACTAACAATAACAACAAACAAATGAACAATGGACAGGACAGTTTCTATCGTTTATGAAATTTAAATAAACCATAACGAAACAGTGAACAATTTTCGAAACAGAGTCAAATGTCTCTTTTTGTATTAAATCTCTTTACTGAACGAGAACACAACGACAAGCTGTCCAAGAGCAAAACTTTTATCTCGTAGCAAATGCACTTTGATGCTTTTTACAACTCTTTCTTGTTTAAACTGCGGTGGTTTCATGACGAGTACATGAAGTTCAATATGCCTCTTCCTCTTCCACCGGGAGGCGTTCTTGTCGTCTCAATTCCTGGTGAAGAGTTAGTTTGGAAAAAAGAAAAGAGCTAGAGTCAACAATATACGATATGTAAACCTGCAGAAAGTTGCATTCAAAGTGACGGAAAATTAATAGAGGAAGTAAAAGTCGCGAGGAAAAAAAAAGAAACAAACAAAATGGTGTCAGGTAAGTCACTCTAAACGCTTCGTCGTAGATAGCGCCTCTAATTTTTTTTTAAATTCATCGTTCGGATTTTAACCTTCCTAGTTCGCTTTTGGTTTATTATTACATGCCATTACATCCTTGGACCTTTTTGCCCGCAAAAAAATAACAAATAAAATGGTATGACAATGCATGGAAATATACATCGTCCCCCTCTCGCAGCCCCTAAGTCCCCTTTCCCGCTCCGTACATTGCAGATTATGAAATTTATGAACAAGAAAACAACGTAACACTACACTCTTAAAGTTATTGTTGCTACTTTTTTGGTAACAATGTGTTACTAAATAGGACTAAAACAGAAAAAGTATACCTTATTTCCTTATATGTATCACGGTTTAAAAACAAGTCCCCCCCCCCCCCCCGCCCCCTTTAAGTCCAACCCCTCGCCCCCACCATGAAAAGGTCTTGAAAAGTAATAACGACCCGCGGGGGTGGGGGAAATTCACAGAGGTTTTAAGTAGGTCCATAAAAGATTCATAAGCATGAACTAACTAGGAGTATTTCTACTACCCCCTGGATGCGGTCGGTATAAAACGCAGACCATGCAGACTGCAGACCGTGCAGACCGTGCAGACTGAGTAATTTTTTTTTCTTCTTCTTTTTTTACATTGTGTTTTACAAAACTTTTCACGAACGGTTTCCGAAGTTTGTTTGAAATTCGCGAAGCTCGCTACGAACTTTAGGGGGAATTTCATTAAGTAGTTGTCAATCAAATTACGAACTTTGAAACGAAATTGCGAATTTCACGTGCAGCGAAGTTGAAAGGTTGAGGAGTTCGCAAGTTGAGAAGAAGTTTGTCCAGTTTGTTTAATTTGGTGAAATGAATCCGTTCCCAGTACAGCAAAAAGGCTAAAAAACAATCCCAAGTCCAGTAAGGCAGGACATCAACGGACTAAAAAGCAAGGCTGCCCTGAAAATGGTTTGTGAATGTTACAACTGAGTTTTCCCAATGTCACCCGACAATAGATTACAAGTTCTGCCGTGTGCAGTTTCGAAGGGAAAAATTTCCACAGATAAACCGGTTTACGCATAAAAAACTGTTTGTGTGTGCCGTAAAAATCTTCTAAAGAGAAAAAAACGTTTTCCTTCTTAAATACACATCAGTTTGGAAAATCTGCGAAAACCAGAACTTTTCAATTCCGTGTTGTTATACTTCTGTGTTTACACAACACGCAAGTCACGCAATCTGTCTGTTCGTGATAAACTGATCTGTTCCTCTGAAATAATTTGTATTTGCAAAAAAATAAGCTTTGGTTGATATTTTTTTTTACTAATAAACAACACTTGCTTTGGAACAATTAAAATGTGTATTTATTTACGAATTACTTATATTTTATTATTATAAAGGACAGTGTAAAAAATTTGGGGGGATTTCTCAAGAAAACCCTGTATTCCCAAAGCATAACTACCAACCGAAGCATTTGTTTTCGTTATAAATTTGAACTAGAAATCTGAACGGGGCATTAGCAGTTGGCATAATATGCCAAAGAATTCCTTCGAACATAATGTGATTTTTGAAGCCAGTCGTCCGTTCCTATATTGTGCGCGCGGAAGCAAGACGTTTCGCTTCCAAAGCTAATGGCGGGTGAAAGCGAAACGTCTCGCTTCCACGCCCACAATATATATACTAGTAGTCGGGGAAAAGATGCGAAACATTTCGCTTCCTACAGACAATGGGCAAAAGTATGCGAAACATCTCGCTTCCACGCCCACAATATATATACTAGTAGTCGGCGAAAAGACGCGAAACGTTTCGCTTCCAACAGCCAATGGGCAAAAGTATGCGAAACATCTCGCTTCCACGCCCACAATATATTTAACAATTATTCGCCGAAGGCGAAGTGATTATTGTTGAATAATCCCCGAGACGAAGTCGAGGGGATTATTCAACAATAATCACTGAGCCTGAGGCGAATAATTGTTTTAGTATAATTTTCAGAGGTGAATATCAAAAACTGCAAAATAACAATAGAAAACACGAAAACAACAAACAGAAAAGCTCGCTTGGATACCTGTAAACCAGTTTAATTAATCGAATGAAATCATAATTTACACTCAAGTTTTAGCAATAAAACGGAACAAACCAAACACTACGAAAAAGATAGATATCTAGTACCTTTGTTTAATTGTTGGTGACTTCTGAGCAATTGTGTGAATCCTCTCCAAATTACTAGCAGAAGAGAAGAGAACTAAATATGTTTTGACAGTCGAGCTGACTGAGTACATGGTCGTGTGCGATTTCCAAAACCACCATGTTTACGATCAATTCTAACGCCTTGAAAACCATCTCTTGAAAATATTTTCGGTCCAAAAGCCTTGGTAGTAAATTTGCAAAATTCCCAATGCTTCAAATATCCAGGATTTGGAGTGATTTCTTCTAAATGAGAGAAATTTTCATTCAGCAAATGCCGCCATGTTCACTGGCCTGGATGACAAACGTGGCATGGCTTAGTAGCCAAACCTTCAGATGCAATATTCACCGCCTAGCGCGGTGAATATTGCGACATAGTCCGAGCTTCTCGACCAATCAGAATTGAATTTACCTCTGGAAATTATACTAAATACTAGTAGTCGGCGAAAAGACGCGAAACGTTTCGCTTCCAACAGCCAATGGGCAAAAGTATGCGAAACATCTCGCTTCCACGCCCACAATATATATATTACTAGTCGGGGAAAAGATGCGAAACGTTTCGCTTCCTACAGCCAATGGGCAAAAGTATGCGAAACATCTCGCTTCCATGCCCACAATATATATATTACTAGTCGGGGAAAAGATGCGAAACGTTTCGCTTCCAACAGCCAATGGGCAAAAGTATGCGAAACATCTCGCTTCCACGCTCACAATATATACACTAGTAGTCGGGAAAAAGATGCGAAACATCTCGCTTCCACGCCCACAATATATATATTACTAGTCGGGGAAAAGATGCGAAACGTTTCGCTTCCAACAGCCAATGGGCAAAAGTATGCGAAACATCTCGCTTCCACGCTCACAATATATACACTAGTAGTCGGGAAAAAGATGCGAAACGTTCCGCTTCCAACAGCCAATGGGCAAAAGTATGCGAAACATCTCGCTTCCACGCCCACAATATATATATTACTAGTCGGGGAAAAGATGCGAAACATTTCGCTTCCAACAGCCAATGGGCAAAAGTATGCAAAACATCTCGCTTCCACGCCCACAATATATACACTAGTAGTCGGGGAAAAGATGCGAAACGTTTCGCTTCCAACAGCCAATGGGCAAAAAGATGCGAAACATTTCATTGCACAGACCCTCTGTGAAAAGCCCAACATTTTCCTAATAAAAAGATCTAGAGCCACATAAATATAAATTTTTTGACATATTTCTATCCATGCCGCAAGTTAACTTGTACTTGTCCCTACGTCTTATGTATAAAATACAACAAAAAGCCTCGCATTCGTTATTCCGTCAATTACAGCCCTTCCCGAGCAAATTCGATCATGTAGAAAATGTTAAAAAACGAAAATGCTTTAAGGCTGTTGAACACAATTGTCTGTTTTAAATATCTCAGAAACTTACTTGAATAACTACTTGAGCAACGGTATAACCTTAAGAATATTCTACGTTAGAATGACAATCGTAATAATAGGATTTACAAATTAATAACAAGAAAAATGGAAATGCGATGTCCGCTTTACTTTGTACGTTCAAGTTTGTAACTCAAAAAACTCGAAACCTGGGAGTCTATCAGTTATAGAGGCGTTTGTACCACATAACTGAGGGGCTTTAGCATAAATGCACTCCTCTTCGTTCACTAAAAAAACGCAAATGGTATCCCAGACTTTTATGGTATGATTCAATTCTAGCATCAAACCATCCTAAGGCAACTTTGTCATCCCCAATGCATTCCACAGATACAAGGCGACCAAGTAGCTCCGTTTTGGTCTTCTTACTGCGACTGTTCTTATGGTGGCTTGGACTAGGTCTTTTACCACGTGCACTTACTGGGCTAGCTTCTAGCACGGTTTCGGGAGGGCCACTGTTGTCTGAGGTCTTCGAGAATTTCTGCCTCCTCCATGTTGCTTTGGCCATCGCTCGCCGAGCCAAAGCCTCTTGTGAATCTGATCGATGATGAATCATTACATCATGCTCAGCCGCCACATGCTTTTGAGTAGCCAGTCTGTCCATTCTGTATTGGTGCTCCAATTGTAAAAGTAGGTTACTAGACCCTTAAAAAGATGAACCAAGTCATTCATTTCAAAAGAAATTGTTGTACTGCGGTAACACATGTTGATTATCAAAAAGATGATAAAGGTAACAAAACCACTGAAGCTAAAAGATTTTAAATGTTGACGCAGATAGTGTACTAAGCGTTGGTGGTTCGCCGGAGCAAAATGTACGATATTTGGCTATGTTTGTTAAAATACTAGGGACGCTTACCTTTTGAGGATGGCACACTCAATCTGTTTTTTGATTCTACTGCGTTCGTTGTGAATGGTGTCGTGTCCCAAACAGTTGCATTCATGTCTGTCGTGGCCTCGCATAATAGTTTAAGGTGCCTTTCCTGCGTCCACCACTGACACCAGCATTCTGCTCTGTTCCAGTGAGTGTTTATAATTGCGGAACTTGATACATCTTCAAACTTCACAATTCCATCCAGTTCGGACACTTTGGCTCTCCCACATAGCACGTCGAACATTTTAAGGACATCCTCTTCTGTTTCTGCCAGAGGAATAGCTCTTCCGATGGCTTTGAAAACAAACTGCTCATCCTCTGACTGGCACACCCGACAAGAAACACGTAGCACTGACTGCATCCAATGCAGCTGACAACCTTTCAGTACGCTAAAAGCTTTATTCTGTCCAACAGTCTGGATCAGACCTGAAGTTGAAAACAAATAAAAGCCAACCGTTGATTAATTTTTTGCTAACACCTTTTATACGTGTAAAATTATAAAATATATCAAAAAAAAAAAAAAAAAAACATACCTTGTACTTGAGCATCTGAGTAGTCCACAATTACCGCCTGAAGGCAATCTTTAGGATCAAATTGTGGGTAGTACTTTCCAACTGCTTTGAATATGCCACTGAAGGCCACCTGATATGCCTCTGCTGTCAATCGGTCTAAATTTGCCCTGCCACAGATCATGTATTCCATGGTTAGGTGATTGAATGCTACAACATTCAGCAGATATGGAAAGTCGGCAACGGATGGAAAAGTAACGTCGACGACAATGAAATCTGCACTTGACAGAATCTTGGCCATAAGCCTGCTCAAAAAGAAAACTGCATTAAGGTTGTCTGTCAAGTAGTGTTCTACTTTGTAAGGGCACAAGTAGGCATCCACTTCGTCGTTAAAGTTGGTCTTGTCTTGCAATTTGCTGTTAGTAGACGTACGGTTCTTGTGGGCATCTTTATTGACACGACCTTGAACCATTGCTTCATAGTTCTGTATGATGCTGTAAGCTTTCACCAAGTTGGGATCCACTCTTGCTTTCTTCACTACACGATTTATAACGTCTATATTTGCTGCTACGGGAGATACATCAGCAGGCATACAGGACATTCCATAACCTAACTGCACGTCTTTGGCAGTCTTTGTGAAGTCGCTTTGTACACATTCCACAATTTGTTCTTCTAACATGGTTGGTATCTTGCTTGGAGCTGGTTTTCCATGAGAGTGAGATGCTTCACCTGGGGTACAGCTAACGACTCCAAGCCAACGTCTTGTATCATTTTCACAATCTTTTGGGTGAATGTAGACAAACATGACGTTACAGGTTTCAGATTTCTACAACGATTTAGATGCTGCCGCCGAGACACTATATAAGTGCAGTCGGGCTCACTACAACTCTTAACGCCTTCACAACCACTCTTCTTGATTACAAATTTGGAAGATGCACCATCGACAAACCATTGTTTGGTTGAAGGCTTATTGGCCGGTCCTCTGGACAGTTGGATATCATTATACAGAAAATGTGTATCGAATTTTGATGACTGAGGCAACTGTTTGCAGTTCTCCGCGTACAACAGTTTACCAGGCTCGGTGTCAAAACCAGGGTACTGGTATTCTTTGCCAACGCATTTCACCCATGTAGATGAATCTTCCATCATTTCCTTTACGCCAGGCAAGAAATGTTTAGAGGGTTTGTGTTGCGTCTTTGGGATTTCTCCTTTTTATCCTCCACTTTTTCTTGATGCGGCTTTAGAAGATGCTGTAGTGAACAAGGTTCTGGAACATTGACAGGTGAAACTTTCTCAACGAATTCCATTCCTTTTGAGCTAACTGTCAAGGTGCGACTTGTTTGCTCGTACCTCTGGAAACGAATGGCAGTTAGTAACATCAGCAAATACTTTGAAATACCAACTGCTGAAGCACTTTCCATCTCACAGGAAAAGCAGCATTTCTCTTGTGCTTCAAGGTGATGGGCGTGGAAGCGAGATGTTTCGCATACTTGTGCCCATTGGCTGTTGGAAGCGAAACGTTTCGCATCTTTTCCCCGATTAATAATCTATATATTGTGGGCATGGAAGCGAGATGTTTCGCATACTTTTGCCCATTGGCTGTTGGAAGCGAAACGTTTCGCATCTTTTCCCTGACTAATAATCTATATATTGTGGGCATGGAAGCGAGATGTTTCGCATACTTTTGCCCATTGACTGTTGGAAGCGAAACGTTTCGCATCTTTTCCCTGACTAATAATCTATATATTGTGGGCATGGAAGCGAGATGTTTCGCATACTTTTGCCCATTGGCTGTTGGAAGCGAAACGTTTCGCATCTTTTCCCCGACTAATAATCTATATATTGTGGGCGTGGAAGCGAGATGTTTCGCATCTTTTTGCCCATTGGCTGTTGGAAGCGAAACGTTTCGCATCTTTTCCCCGACTAATAATATATATATTGTGGGCGTGGAAGCGAGATGTTTCGCATACTTTTGCCCATTGGCTGTTGGAAGCGAAACGTTTCGCATCTTTTCCCTGACTAATAGTGTATTGTGGGCCTGCAAGCGAGACGTTTCGCTTCCAGTCCCCATTAGCATTGGAAGCGGAACGTTTCGCTTCCGCGCGAACAATATAGGAACGTGCGACTCGCTTCCAAAATCACATTATGTTCGAAGGAATTTTTTCGCATATTATGCTAAATACTGCTTTCCCAAAACTGAACTTAACAAATAAACTGCTATATCCGACCAGTTCGTTTTACCTATAACTTAAAATGTTCCAATGTTTACAGTGTAACGCGCTCTCTGACAGTAGAAGAAAACTCAACAAGCTGGAAGCTAAATAAAATAATCCTTGACCTTGAAGCCAACTTTAGATGATTTCCTGCCTTCCTGGACTTGAAATTGTCTTTCCTTGTACCGTGAACGGATTCATTTCTCCAAATTAAACAACATTGTGTCTAGATACCCGGCAGCCGGGAAGTGTTTTCAAAATACTACATACCCGGCAGTCTGAAATTATTCTAGAATTTCCACGGAAAAACCAATCCAATCCTCCTCAAAACTATAGATCTTTGCTTAGAAATGCCAAGCGATTTCAATTATAGTTTTGGCTTTGTGTTTGAGGAAATTTTCGAGCTTGGGCATACTACAAAATCTTGATTCTTCGACACTTAGAAAAAATTCGTACTCTGACTCCGGTGTCAACTCTTATAGAATAATTTCTACAAAAACTGAAGTTGAAACCCTGCGAGAGTATTCGATATTTGCTGAGAAATGCGAAGCGATTCTAAATAATGTTTTGCTTTTGTTGTGGACGAATTCTCTTGGCTTCGGCGTACTATAAAATCCTCGACTCACGTGCACGGTTGTTCAAAAGACTAGATACCCGGCAGTCAAAAATTCATGAATAATCAATACATTCAATATCCACAAAAATGATCATTGAAACCTAGCTCCCGAGAGTATTTCAGTATTTCAATTTTCGGTCGGAAATACCAAGCGAGTTTTTACAATGTCAGTTTTGGTTTGCACAAATTGTACGAACTTTATGTGACTCACGGGCACGATTTTTCAAAGACTACATACCCGGCAGTCAAAAATGCTTCCCGTTTTTCCATCAAAATTTCCATTTGAACCTGCTGAGATGTCGGTGTAGAAATACCAAGCGGTTTTCCAACTTAAGGCCTCAACAATTGCCTCGGCAAAGAAGTACAAAATAGCTACAAAACACTTGAGCGTTCGGTGACGAAAGTCCGCCACCGATGTAACTTCCGGTGTGACACTTTAGTGGCGTGACAAAGGTGGCACGTGGTGTTGGTTTTCGCGCCAAAACGAACTCAGCGTTGGAAGCGACGAAGTTCTTTTGTGGGCTAAACGGCTTAGCGTTGGAAGCGACGAAGCTCTCGGTTAAATAGAAGTACAAAGCGTTCCTCTATATATAGTCACTCAAGTAGATTTTTTTCAAATTCAGGGGATTTGTCCCCTCAGTGAGGAGACCACTCTCAGATCAGTTCGCTACGTGTGCCTAATAGCGTTGAGGTTCTGTTGATCTGATTTTTGACTGCCGGGTATGTAGTCTTTGAAAAATCGTGCCCGTGAGTCACATAAAGTTCGTACAATTTGTGCAAAACCAAACTGACATTTTAAAAACTCGCTTGGTATTTCCGACCGAAAATTGAAATACTGAAATACTCTCGGGAGCTAGGTTTCAATGATCATTTTTGTGGATATTGAATGTATTGATTATTCATGAATTTTTGACTGCCGGGTATCTAGTCTTTTGAACAACCGTGCCCGTGAGTCGAGGATTTTATAGTACGCCGAAGCCAAGAGAATTCGTCCACAACAAAAAGCAAAACATTATTTAGAATCGCTTCGCATTTCTCAGCAAATATCGAATACTCTCGCAGGGTTTCAACTTCAGTTTTTGTAGAAATTATTCTATAAGAGTTGACACCGGAGTCAGAGTACGAAGTGTCGAAGAATCAAGATTTTGTAGTATGCCCAAGCTCGAAAATTTCCTCAAACACAAAGCCAAAACTATAATTGAAATCGCTTGGCTATCTAAGCAAAGATCTATAGTTTTGAGGAGGATTGGATTGGTTTTTCCGTGGAAATTCTAGAATAATTTCAGACTGCCGGGTATGTAGTATTTTGAAAACACTTCCCGGCTGCCGGGTATCTAGACACAATGATTAAACAAACTGGACGAACTTCTTCTCAACTTGCGAACTCCTCAACCTTTCAACTTCGCTGCACGTGAAATTCGCAATTTCGTTTCGAAGTTCGTAATTTGATTGACAACTTCTTAGTGAAATTCCCCCTAAAGTTCGTAGCGAACTTCGCGAATTTCAAACAAACTTCGGAAACCGTTCGTGAAAAGTTTTGTGAAACACAATGTAAAAAAAGAAGAAAAAAAAATTACTCAGTCTGCACGGTCTGCACCGTCTGCACCGTCTGCACGGTCTGCAGTCTGCAGTCTGCATGGTCTGCGTTTTATACCGACCGCCCTGGATGGGATGCTAGTCCATCGCAGGGTTACCCTCAGCAGTAAATTCGCCGGTACCCATTTATACACCTGGGTGGAGAGAGGCACTATGAGAGTAAAGTGTCTTGCCCAAGAACACAATGCAGTGCCCTGGCCAGGTCTCGAACCCGGGCCGTTCGACTCGGAGTCGAGCGCGCTAACCATTAGGCCAACGCCCCTCCCCGACTAAATTTTAAATAAGGAGCAAAACAAATTTGACCAAGAATTAGAACAAAATTAATACCTGCTGCTCTTGAGGTGTTGTAGCAAATCCCGCCAAAGTTATTCTTCCGAGCTTCGGCGTGGAGCCTGGCCCTACCAGCCCCTGCTAGCTGAGGAGAGTTAACGCCTGTGGAGGTGGGTGAAGTCGGCTGTCCACAAACATTTGATACTGCGGTCACTTCTGGTTTTTCCCGCTCAACGAGTTTAAGTCTGCTTTTCATTTCGCTCTCAATAAAACCACTTCTAAATTCCCCGTTAGCATCTGTTGGCGATGACGGTGGCTTCTCGCTTGTGTTCTGAGAATGAAAGCTGTTTTTTGCGCCGCGAGGTTTTGCAGCGTTGTTAAGCTGCGCTTTATATTGTTCATTAGATGCCTCAAAGACGGTTGACGGTACTCGTGCTTGTGGAGGTTCACCCTGCATTTTCTCAATACAGTATTGGAATATTGGGTTGTTTTGTTTGGGCGCCCTGCATCTTATAGCGCCCGTCGGAGCAAAGTTTGAATTGTTACGTCCTTGTTGTTGTGAAGGACTAGAAATTACACCTTGTTCGACGCAATGTTGAAAGACAGGGTTTGAGGTCGGTGAATACTGTTGTCTGTCTAAGTTCGTGTTACAGCCTTGAGACGTAGAGCACATTCTTGAAGGCAGTTGCATTCCAGAACTGCAAAAAAGTCAAATACAGTGGTCAATCAATTTGTGACTTCTCCTAACGTTTTTGTAACAAATTCAAATAAGCAGGTGATGGGAAATGACAACCTGACCCCCTCAGGAAAATCTCTTGACTGGGACCCTGATTAGTAGGCCCCTCGGCCAGCTAGAAGATTAGACACCATTATTTTCCTGGAAAAGGCGGGGGGTAGGGGGGTAAGAAAGATTTTCCTCTGCAAATTTTTTCTGAAATTTATGCACCTCTGCAAACATTTTTTTTCGAAATGTAAACTATTTTTGTCTACATATCGTGTTTGCAAGCAATTTAATTTGTCTTTTTAGAATCTGCAAACAATTTTTTTTTCAATATTTTCCATACCCTCCTCCAGAAAAAATGGTCCGGCCGCCCCTTATTATACCTAAAAATCGCCGTAATGTTAGACGGGATATCTTGAAGACTTCAGGGGACCTCTGGACCTAGGATAGGCCTAAAAGGTATGTGGAAAATGGATATTACCGCTTCTGTCAATGAGTACTTTTCCTTCCATGCACAGTAAATTGAATCTTGTACGATAAAATCGACGAGAAAAATATCATGGGCACTAATTGACGAAAATGAGATGAAATTTCATCTCTTTGCAATACACCGTTAATAATGGGGGTCCTTCTTATTTTCAGACTTTCTCCAGTAGCGTCCCATTTTTACATGTAAATGGTAATTCCATACGAAGGATTATGAAGAAGGATATGTTATCTCTAATTCTTTAAAAAAATCGGAACTTTACTTTTCTCTCAAAAGTTTTAGGGATTTTAAATTCTAGCGCGCGGTTTGGGACTGTGCAGTTGTCCTCCCCACCAAAAAGTTACCGTAAAGCATTGCCTAACGATCTGAAATAGCTTGGCACCAAAAACCATGTTGAGCAATTCCTTAGCAACTGCTCTAGATCTGTAGTTAAGAAGGGCTCCCCTTAATGTTTTCTGGCCAGGGTTTTGAGTTGAGGGTCTGAAATTACCGTAGCCAGGGCCAGACAGATCCGGGACCAAAAAAAATCGTACATGATCAGGTCTGTTACAAAGGGGTATAAAATTTGAGGAATTCACCGAAAGTCACGAACAGGAGATTAATCAGTCAACTGTCCCCCCCCCCCCCCACTCAACTGTAACTGACCGAATTACGACTTGTGAAACGTGCAATTCATTGTAACAATTCTGAGGCCCTGTCAGGGGGGGGGGGGGGGTTCCCGTGTCGCTTGTCTAAATTTAAAAATGTGCCATGTCGCTGTTTTATCGCTCTTCATGTCGCTGTCGGTAATTAAATTGAAGGAAAATTGCTTGTCCTTGTCAGAATTTAAGTTTTTTCCGTAAGGGTTGTCGTTTGTCGCGATTTTATTAGTATGCTGTCGCTACTTTTTGGGTCATGTCGCTTGTCGGAATTTACCCTGGCAGGGCCTCAATTCTGACCACTGAGGCGGTCTTCTTGACTATCACACACAAATTCTCAAAGGTAACATTAAAAAATTTTTTTGACAAACCCCAGGGAGAAATAATATTTTAAGAACATAACAACTGTTCATTAAACACTGTAATGACCGTAGTGTCTTACTTTGAGCTTTTCGCAACAGCTTCTCTTCTAAGTTGTCGTTTGAATTTTTCTCGTTCTTCTGGGCTTAAACTGAAAAGTGCAAAAAAACACTGTCAACCAAATTCCAAGAAACAAATAATGTTCACTGATCCTAAGAGACCAAGAAAGATATTAGAAGATTAAAGTTCTTTTCCCCACCATTTTATTGTGAATGACTTTAATAAAATCAAAGTACTGAGTTCTACCTTATTATAGGAAATTAACGCTTCATGAAATTAACGCGAATTTCAAAAATTTGCGTTAATTTAAGTCGCGTTAATTTGTGTTAACGTTAATTTCCGCGCCGTTAATTAAGTGGAGCGTTAATTTCCGCGACCTTAATTTCCATTATTTTGGCCCCATTTTTCGATACATTCCAGACGTTTTAATCTCCTAGGAAAAATAATTATTTTTTTAGGGTGGACGCTCGAAGCGGTCAGATTTCTTCGCTCAACCTATACGTCTAGGTTTAGTATCACGAACATTGTTTCCGTCTCGGATTTTACACCTAGTGTTGAAATAAACTTGTTCCTGTTGTCTCAAGAAGTGTTTTTCTTTATGTACGTCGCATTAATTTCCTTCATTTTGAAATGTTGCCCTCTCTTTCGCGTTAATTTCATTTATTGGGAAGTAATATTTCCTTCGATTCGCGTTAATTTAAGTCGCGTTAATTTCAAATACCTTAATTTACACAAGCGTTAATTTCCTATAATAAGGTAAGTACTTTCATGTGGTACTGCTTATTATAATGATGTTAAAGGTGGTTCTAACTTTTAAGTCTGTGGATAAAACCCCATTGGGCGACCATTCAAATGAAAGCTTTTGAGCAGTATACTATCATGTGGCACTGTTTATTATGCTGTACAAGGTGGTTCTAACTTTTAAATCTGTGGATAAAACCCCATTGGGCGACCATTCAAATGAAAGCTATTGAGCAGTATACTTTCATGTGGTACTGTTTATTACATGTATGCTGTAAAAGGTGGCTCTAGCTTTTAAGTCAGTTAAATTCTGTTGCTGATTTTATTTGTTAAACCTGGTTGAACTAAACATGTTTTGCTGGTATGGATGAGGCATACATGTACATGTAGGAGTAATTCTATTCCTGCCTGGATGGAATGCTAGTACATCCCAGGGTTAATTCCAGCATAACATTCCCTGTACCCATTTGTACACCTGGGTGGAGAGAGGCACTATGAGAGAAAGGGGTCTTGCTCAAGAATAATATGCAGTGACCTTGGCCCAGGAGGGGTACTCCAGCATGTAAATGACGGGGATGATTGAAGGAATTTTTTTGGGTTTGAAATTTTTGATTCCGGGATTTTTTTTTGGGATGGAAGATTTGGCAAGCATTTTTTTGGGGGGGTATTAAAATCAAACTAAAGTGCCTTGTCACTGCCTTGGCGTATTTATGGTATGATGAATAATCAAACTCGAATGTTATTGCCTCTCCTGGCAATTTAGGGGTATTTTGACAAGGGATTTTTTAGGGGGTTATTTTTGGTCCAGGGATTTTTTTGGATAATGTCGGAAGACTTAGGGATTTTTTTGGCTCCTGAGTTTTGCCTTCATTCGATCATCCTCGTCATTTACAAGTCGGAGTACCCCCCTGGGGACCTTGGCCAGTGCTTGAGCCCAGATTGCTTAGTCTGGAGTCCAGGGCACTACCTTTACTAGTAGGTCACCATGCCTCCAAGTTAAGGTAAAAGGTAAAGTCTACGTTTGAGCCTAGTTGCCCATCAGGCTGGAGATTGTCCCGGATTCTGTAACATTAAGCATCCGACTCTAGAGGAGTTTTTCTACTCCCCCTGGATGGGATGCTAGTCCTTCACAGGGTTACCCCCCGCAGCATTAGTCCGCTGGTACC
>NW_027558887.1:0-7620 GCF_052425735.1 Oculina patagonica | reverse complement strand
CTCTCTTTAACCTATATGGTTTAAAGACATCATCTAGACCATCAAAATTGTTCTCTCTTTAAGGTCGAAGGGGACACCTTAGGCTCATCATTATGCATTTATTTAAAGCGTATGCACTAAGTACAACGACTCACATCGACAACTTTACAAGATATTTATGACTGGAGAAAAATATGGGCGCGTGCGCGTGATTTGTAAAAAATCCCTGTTTCTTTGATATTTTAACCAATTTAAAACAACACTTAGCGATATACGTTCATATAGATTGTAGGAAGTCTTTGAGCTTATTTTTATTTAAATTTTACTATTTCTGCAACTAGTGTACTCAGAGTAATCACAAAAATATTCGGCATAAACAATCGTGTCCTTTTTGAAAACGCATTGTTCTCACCATAAAAGCGTGGAATATAATTACCATAATTACATCTCTCCTTGGCAAAATGATCGTATTTAGGTCGGGACACCTTCGGAAATCTCAAAGTTTGGACTTTTCCGACAATTTTGTGGCAGAGAATACAGCGCGGATACAGAACTTCATGACTTGCCAATGCAGATAGGTAAACTATGAATACTGTAGTGACACGCTATAACAGAAGCGGAATTTTAAAAGAGCGCTTTTAGAAAGAGGTAGAAGACATTAATTTCAAATTTGCGCACTTAAACCGCCATAACTTGCTGGCAAACTTTAAATTAAAAAATCCGCTTCTGTTATGACACTCTAGAGGGTATTGACTGATTAGTTTTTGTCAAAATCGCAGTGTGCTGTCTCCTACTCGTTCCGCAAACTCTGCCACAAAATCATGTTTTTCCCAATTTGGCACTAACGAGGCTATAACATCGCCGTAAAATGCAATCTACCAAATAAAATATGACATTCACAATCTTTCATCATTTCGTTATGTCTCTGTAAATTTTGAGCTTAATCGCACCCATAACAGCCGAGAAATAAGCGTTTTAAAAAATGCAGGTCAAGCAAAATTTCCCTTCATGAATTTATTCATGCTGTTGGTATCCCCCGCGACCTTAACCTATATGGTTTAAAGACTTCATCTAGACCAGCAATATTGTTCTCTCTTTAACCTATATGGTTTAAAGACTTCATCTAGACCATCAAACTTGTTTTCTCTTTAACCTATATGGTTTAAAGACTTCATCTAGACCATCAAACTTGTTCTCTCTTTAACCTATATGGTTTAAAGACTTCATCTAGACCAGCAATATTGTTCTCTCTTTAACCTATATGGTTTAAAGACTTCATCTAGACCATCAAACTTGTTCTCTCTTTAACCTATATGGTTTAAAGACTTCATCTAGACCAGCAATATTGTTCTCTCTTTAACCTATATGGTTTAAAGACTTCATCTAGACCATCAAAATTGTTCTCTCTTTAACCTATATGGTTTAAAGACTTCATCTAGACCAGCAATATTGTTCTCTCTTTAACCTATATGGTTTAAAGACTTCATCTAGACCAGCAATATTGTTCTCTCTTTTAACCTATATGGTTTAAAGACTTCATCTAGACCATCAAAATTGTTCTCTCTTTAACCTATATGGTTTAAAGACTTCATCTAGACCAGCAATATTGTTCTCTCTTTAACCTATATGGTTTAAAGACTTCATCTAGACCAGCAATATTGTTCTCTCTTTAACCTATATGGTTTAAAGACTTCATCTAGACCATCAAACTTGTTCTCTCTTTAACCTATATGGTTTAAAGACTTCATCTAGACCAGCAATATTGTTCTCTCTTTAACCTATATGGTTTAAAGACTTCATCTAGACCATCAAAATTGTTCTCTCTTTAACCTATATGGTTTAAAGACTTCATCTAGACCAGCAATATTGTTCTCTCTTTAACCTATATGGTTTAAAGACTTCATCTAGACCAGCAATATTGTTCTCTCTTTAACCTATATGGTTTAAAGACTTCATCTAGACCATCAAACTTGTTCTCTCTTTAACCTATATGGTTTAAAGACTTCATCTAGACCAGCAATATTGTTCTCTCTTTAACCTATATGGTTTAAAGACTTCATCTAGACCAGCAATATTGTTCTCTCTTTAACCTATATGGTTTAAAGACTTCATCTAGACCATCAAACTTGTTCTCTCTTTAACCTATATGGTTTAAAGACTTCATCTAGACCAGCAATATTGTTCTCTCTTTAACCTATATGGTTTAAAGACTTCATCTAGACCATCAAACTTGTTTTCTCTTTTACCTATATGGTTTAAAGACTTCATCTAGACCATCAAACTTGTTCTCTCTTTAACCTATATGGTTTGAAGACTTCATCTAGACCATCAAACTTGTTTTCTCTTTAACCTATATGGTTTAAAGACTTCATCTAGACCATCAAACTTGTTTTCTCTTTAACCTATATGGTTTAAAGACTTCATCTAGACCATCAAACTTGTTCTCTCTTTAACCTATATGGTTTAAAGACTTCATCTAGACCAGCAATATTGTTCTCTCTTTAACCTATATGGTTTAAAGACTTCATCTAGACCATCAAACTTGTTCTCTCTTTAACCTATATGGTTTAAAGACTTCATCTAGACCAGCAATATTGTTCTCTCTTTAACCTATATGGTTTAAAGACTTCATCTAGACCATCAAACTTGTTCTCTCTTTAACCTATATGGTTTAAAGACTTCATCTAGACCAGCAATATTGTTCTCTCTTTAACCTATATGGTTTAAAGACTTCATCTAGACCAGCAATATTGTTCTCTCTTTAACCTATATGGTTTAAAGACTTCATCTAGACCATCAAAATTGTTCTCTCTTTAACCTATATGGTTTAAAGACTTCATCTAGACCAGCAATATTGTTCTCTCTTTAACCTATATGGTTTAAAGACTTCATCTAGACCAGCAATATTGTTCTCTCTTTTAACCTATATGGTTTAAAGACTTCATCTAGACCATCAAACTTGTTCTCTCTTTAACCTATATGGTTTAAAGACTTCATCTAGACCAGCAATATTGTTCTCTCTTTAACCTATATGGTTTAAAGACTTCATCTAGACCATCAAAATTGTTCTCTCTTTAACCTATATGGTTTAAAGACTTCATCTAGACCAGCAATATTGTTCTCTCTTTAACCTATATGGTTTAAAGACTTCATCTAGACCAGCAATATTGTTCTCTCTTTTAACCTATATGGTTTAAAGACTTCATCTAGACCATCAAACTTGTTCTCTCTTTAACCTATATGGTTTAAAGACTTCATCTAGACCAGCAATATTGTTCTCTCTTTAACCTATATGGTTTAAAGACTTCATCTAGACCAGCAATATTGTTCTCTCTTTAACCTATATGGTTTAAAGACTTCATCTAGACCATCAAACTTGTTCTCTCTTTAACCTATATGGTTTAAAGACTTCATCTAGACCAGCAATATTGTTCTCTCTTTAACCTATATGGTTTAAAGACTTCATCTAGACCATCAAACTTGTTTTCTCTTTTACCTATATGGTTTAAAGACTTCATCTAGACCATCAAACTTGTTCTCTCTTTAACCTATATGGTTTGAAGACTTCATCTAGACCATCAAACTTGTTTTCTCTTTAACCTATATGGTTTAAAGACTTCATCTAGACCATCAAACTTATTTTCTTCTTTTAACCTATATGGTTTAAAGACTTCATATAGACCATCAAACTTGCGTGGTTGCCCACTTACTTCACAGTGTATTCATGCACCAGAAGCGAAAGTCTACATTTTAGTACTTGAGGCACCTAGTGGCATGACAGCCCACTAAGCCATCACAAACTTGCTACATACTTTACTTAAAAGTCTACACAAAATACAGCGCAAATAAAAATAATTACATAGACTTTGTTTAGGCTCTCTTTCTTTGCAGTTTGAAGTGTGTTATGAACCAAATGCTCTTTCTACAACAAACAACAAGCCTGAAACAGACGAGGGAGAGCCTAGACAGTAAACTTACGTCATAACTTTAGCTTCTTCTACAAAGTCATCCTCTGACATTGTACTTTCCTTCATCATTTTAACAGCTACAGTCAATCTTCCTCGAAATGTACCTTCCTCTCACAGTCTGCAATGAAATAAAATCACAGATTAATGATTATTTACATGATCAACAATCAGAATCTGGAAATATTCTTACCCCCAAACTGTCCTGTTCCTCACTCCCTTGCCAAGAACTATTTCCGATCTGGGAATTTCCCAGGTGTCCTGCGAAAAAGTTAAACAAGAACAAATGATTTTGTATTAAGATACACCTCCGCCATACCAATCACAAGATCGTTCATAGAAATCATACACATTCAATCCTTAGCAGTCTTAAGGAAGTTTAAGAAATTATCATAAAATCTTTAAAAACATCAAGGCACTGTTGCAATGTGGTATCAATAATTTGCATTCTACTGAAAATTGGAAAAATATTTTTCTGACGCTTAAATCAGTGTGAATACTTTTGCCAGTCTTTCGATAAAAATGCAACACCTATTAACAAAAACGTAGGTTAAAACACGGTAATTAAAATATACTCATAAACAACCAATTAAACTATTTCAAGAGTAAATGAATGTTTTCCCAAAATAAGGTCAAGAGAAAGATCAAGGTTCTTGGGAAACAAAATTCACCGTTTTCCTTGGGACCAAAAAGCTTTTGGTTAACGAATGTTTCGTTTAAAATCCACTGCTGCTTGAAAATGGCACAAATATAGTTACTAACACTGTGATGCTTAGCATTTTTGAATTTTTGTGTACAGATATCCTTATTTGGGTCAGCAGAGCTGAATATATTTTTGATTTTTTTCTTTCAATAGGGTTATAAATTATTTCATTGTGCGGGGACAATCATTGTTTCCTTTATGGGATACAGTATGTTCCAATACGTACAGGCATTTACTGGGGCTAGTCTACAAATGCAGTCGGATCTGTTGTTTCTGTGACCCTCTAACGCCACAGTTCTCACAGTGTTGCCTGGTTGTTGACATTTGATGGAAAACAGTTTCATCGTTAGATGTGCACGCTTTCACTGAGAGAAGAAGAGTTTTATAACAACTATTTAAAATTTCTGCTGCTTGAAGGGACTTTGCCACAGATTTTTTAACAGATTTTTGAACAGCCAAAATACATACGTATTTGTGTCGTAGGAAACAAATGGTCCATTTTTATTAACAATTGCTGTGTTAGAGCACTGAAACTGTTGACAAGCGTCTTCAGCTGCAGATGGCTCGGATGGAAATGGATTAAAACTTGAAAGAAATTGAGACTATACTTTTTGTAGCTCCCCTAGAATTGTCCTTACAAGTCTATGTATTTGTGTGAAGTCACACTGTACATACCATGACCAAATGCTGCAACAGGTGCCTGACCAAATGAAGGTGGCTGCCGTAATCTAGTAACTAAGCCTAAAATGTAATAGTAATACACGTAAACGTAAAATAGAATAACACATATTAAATGACTATTGGAGTATTCAGAAACCAGAGTATGGATAATACCCAGTGACAGAGTATGTGAATTCTAGAGACAGAGATAAATGAAGTGATCATACAAAATCAAACAAGCCAGGAAAAAGAAATCAGTGTTTTTTTTTTTCTGAACATTTATTGTACCTCCACTATTATGCTGATGGTAGTTGACAAGTTCAGATACAGTTGGATATCTGTGTCTGTCTGATATGTACAGCTGTCCATTCTCTTCCTTGATGTGATAATGACGAACATGATCACCATGCCTTCATAAAGTAACAGAAAGAAAAATCTAATCAGGCCATAAATTCTAAAAAATAACAGTATTTGCCTGAACCAGAAACTCATAAAGGGTTAAAAAGTGTAATGTGTGTTTACTGCGTTTAAATATTCAGTTTTGCCAAGTACCATATTTGGAAACACGAAGAGTTTGTACGCGAATGCTTTTCTTGTCCTGATTTTTCAAATATGATACTTCATGGAAACAAATGTGCAAATGCTTTGTACAAGGTGAATCATAGGGAGTTACAGGTTTCAACCCATAGGTTTCTGCTTGAACAAATGACAACTTTAGTTGAACCTCCCTGAGGGATCCAAACGCACAGGCAGATCAGATTGACATTACTCATACCTCTTTGTGCTAATTTGCTGTTCTTTTATCTGCATAATTTAGGATCATATATCTATTTCACCGTTAGTATTTGAATTTTAAACAAAACATAACACTTTTAAGTTTTGCAGACATGTTACAGCAGAAATTGATCTGTCATCCTCAGTGTGATTTTAAAAATGTTACAATAACATATAAATAGTAAGGAAAATTACAATAATAATAGTAATAATTAGCACAGTAACAATAATAAGAAAAAATTAAACAAAAAGTTTTAAATTAATGTGATGAACTTGTGCGATAAGTGTTGGTTTTTCCCAACCAATGTGGAGCACTTCTTTGATCTTGCATGTAAACTTTGAAGCGGCCTATTCAATGATGTCAAAATTAGCCTGTGAGCATACTGAGCGGCATGTTTCTGAGCTCTCAAGGTGTTTAAAAATGTGCGATGCCCTGTCCGTTGTTGGTTTTTTCCCTTACAAGTGTGTTAAAATGTTGGGAGGTTTCACTGACATAGCAAGCTGCACAGCCTGCACACGAGTGTTTTGTTTTAATCGCTGCTTTTACTAAGACCTTTCCGAAAAGTATTTGAATTCCATCAACCGATAAAGATCAAAGATTGTTTTATCAAAGAATCTTTTTAAAGTTTATTTCAGTAGTAACAACGTTAATTTTAACATTTTTTAGTCAGTTGTCAAACTGTTTCTTAGTTTTTAATATTCAGGGAGCATCCCTCCAATACATCTTACAATTTTTCAAATGACAACTACAACACTTACAAAACTGACAATGTGTACATTCCCTCTTTACTTGAATTCCGAACCACAAAACAACCTTCTTTTCCCTGCAAAACAAAATATTAAAAGCATTTAATATTTGAAATCACGTACTAGGAATAAAGCTTGAAAAGAAAACAAAGATGAAGGTCCATTATTTTATAAAACTTTTGCTACAATAATGTAATGAGTTACTCCAGTCAGAAATGTAAAAAAGGCAGTCATCAAGTCTTAGACTCCTTCCAAGCCAAGCTACGCTGTTAGAACAATGGAACTAGAAATGCTAAGTTAATATTATTATGGTTTTAGGCATGTACCGTATTTTCTCAAATAAACGCCCCCGGCGTTTATTACAAACTTGGCTTTGTGAACCCGGCGTTTATTTGAAGCCGGCGTTTAATCGGGGCCCGGCGTTTATTAACGGACTGCAATTTTCTGCCAAATTTTCAGATTGATTTATTGTTACCGATCTTCGATACCAAGGGGCATTTTGTCAAGGCGGGACGATTTTTCTCTTCGTTCTGCCCCGAAAAAGTGTCCCTGGGTATCCAAAGTTGATTATTTCCCAAAGGTGCACTATTACGGATTGAATAGTTTATGTTGTGTATGTATGAGATTTGTGACAAACAGAGTATATTTACTTGTTAGCTTGACCTCAAATAAACGCCGGGACCTCGAACAAACGCCCCCGGCATTTATTTAAAAACTAGCAATTTTGACCCGGCGTTTATATGAGGCAGGCGTTTAATCGGGGTCCGGCGTTTATTCGAGAAAATACGGTAC
>NW_027558886.1:0-7631 GCF_052425735.1 Oculina patagonica | reverse complement strand
CTGTATGTATGTATGTATGTATGTATGTATGTATGTATGTATGTATGTATGTATGTATGTATGTATGTATGTATGTATGTATGCATGCATGCATGCATGCATGCATGCATGTATGTATGTATAAGTGCTCTCAAAACTTCCCATGTGCACCATTTACCAACTAGAAGATGGTTTTTTGTTTTCTAGAGCTCTTGGTATTTTTTTTGCCTGATGACTTCTCTGTCATGTTAATTTTGTCTGTTGATTCAGTGACAGTGAGATGATTCCTAACCCTGTAATCTTTCAGTTTATTGTCAAGAGGATGGGACGATGGATTGATTTTGACAATGACTACAAGACACTATATCCCTGGTTTATGGAGTCTGTTTGGTATGTTTAATTAATGGCAAACAAAACTTCATAACAGTTAAATTGAAATTATTTTGTAAATGCTAATGTGTCCACATTACCTTGCCTTTTCAACAGGTGGACATTCCAACAGCTGTTTAACAAAGGGCTAGTCTACAGGGGTTTCAAGGTATGACTTGTGCCAGCTGCCATTTTGTAATTAATTGTAGTATTTCCTGGGAAAACTGTTGTGAGGGCTAACATTTTATTGATCAAAAGTAACTTATAGTACATAAAGTAATTATAATATACTATATATTAATAATAGTAAAATATTCTCACTACCTACAATACACATGAATATAACAATGAGATATGGACGGGTGAAAATGGTCCCCAAATCCACCAGCTTGACCGCTAATCAGTCATGACTTCAAAGAAGATCAAGTTACAAGACAGTGCAATCCCGGGCAGTTTGCTGTCTAGGACAAGGACCAATTATTTACAATCTTTTCCTTAGAATATCTTCTTGGAAAACCACTCAGTTATGGAAACTTGATGATTCAACTAAGGTTAATCTTGAAACAGCCAAAGTAAAGGATTTTAACAGGTTATTAAAATACGAAAGCTCATAATTATTCACATACCGGACCAACGAAATGAATCAAATCTTTGCCAATAAATAAAGAACAATGGGATAGAATTTTCAGATCAGTTAAACTGGTTTCCAAAGAAAACTGATGAATTAAATGAGAAAATGAATAATCAATGAGAAAGAACAATAGCATGAATATATGAATAATAATCGACCCACAAAATGTGGGTACACAAATAAACTGTGGCTGTGTTGTAATGGCCCAGCCAACTCCTTTGTCATGGTCACACAAATTATGATGTTCACTTGTCAAGTGATTGCTTGTTTAAATATTATGAACACTCTGCTTTGTGTTCAGTGCGAAATGTATGTTTGTGTCATTCAAGCGTTTCGTTCTTAGCGAGCGCTGAATGATCACCTTACAACCAAAAACTGTTTTGACATGTCCAAGCTATTTATAAACGAAACCATATATTACCCACAGGGCCCAGGCATTTCATTGGTCATGAATGTTCTGTTGTTTACAGCGATTGCTCGCCTGTATAAACGATCATTCACTTATTATAAAAACATTTACAAATACTCTGCACTTAGTTTTGTGTGAAATATTTATTTATATGACTCAAGCGTTTGTCTCAGTGCAAGCACTGAATATCCATGTTGCAAAACCGAAGAAGTGTTTTGAGTTTATTTTTGGAATCGAAGTGAAAATTGGAAAACCCAGCAAGAACATTTGCATCAAGGCACAGGTTTGTATCTAAAGTGGCATCTGCAATCAAAACATGCTGCTACCCTTTCCACTTAACAATTAGGGTGTTCTCGTGACCAGCACGGTTTTAAGCTCTAAGAGCTTCTTGTTAAATTTGAAGTATACATATTCTGTTGTTGCATGTGGTTGAATCCTTGTTTTTCCTGTACTATATTTGTTGCACAATTGCATATAGGGAGTCTGTGCCAGAACTTTCTTGGCTTTTGTTTGACCTCTTTGTTTATGCCATTGACTCAAGACACAACCAAAGCACAAAAAGCTTGTTTTTGCTTAGTTCTATTTTTAGAATTGGACTGTTTTTCAAGGAAAAAGAAACATGCCAACTGTAGTCAGGCATGATTAAAAATAATAAAACATTGTTGTCACTGACTAAAAAATATAAAGAGGATGATTTGGTTAAAAATACTGTAACCTTCTTTAGCGTTAGTTCAAATGGCTTCCAGATGTAAATTAGGTGTTTTTGGAGGCAAGAATCCACTAGGGATTGGCCAGGATTTTATACATCTCAGGAATGTGCATGTGTTTGTTGATCAAGTTCAGCGTCACAGAGCCTATAGTCTAGTGGTGAAAGATAGAGTGCATTAGCATAAGGTTTTAAAATTATTATAGTGGCTTTAAGGTGGCTCAACTGGATTTTTTAGGGGTAACACCGCTCAAGTTTGAGAATTAACTACGTCGCCATTAACAATGCTATCGAAAAACGATCACCAGAGTTGTATTAGATAAAGATGAAATTTTTTTATGATCAGTGTTATATTGACATCGGAGTTGCCATAGCGACGAAATGACGTCATTACGTCTTTACTTTCGCTCGCATTACTCGGCACCAGGAGATTTTTACGAAAATATCTCAAAGGAGCTTGTACCAAACATAGCTGCCTCGATGTTGGCAAAGTTTGAACAAATTCTATGAGAGCGTTTTCGAAATATTTGGGATGAAGTTTTTGGGGCTATGAAAACAGTCAAAAACATACTTACGAGAAAATGAGGTAATATCTAAAGAAAACGACGCGCCTGTGAATTGCAATTTCATCTTATGGTAGTTTGATTTCGTTTAAAATCGTGTGTAAAACAGTGGTGGGGATTGCTTTGGTCGATTGCGAGAAAAAAGAGTTTGATGAGCTTGCGTTCCGGTGCTCTTGTTGCCATTTTCGTTTATTATTTGGTCTATGCCTACAAAAGTGATAATAAATTAAAAACCGCTCGATGATTTTTTTTAAAATTTGACAAACTCGAGGTATGTCATCTATTGATAAAGCTTGCAAGTTTCAAGCTCATTGAAAACATTAAAGGCAGTAAAATTGGGCCTCCAATGTACTGATATTTTCTCGCAGATTTCATGTTTACAAGCGAGTGTCCTCATTATTCACGGGTATTGTTTTCAAGTTTCATATCTTCATGCACCACTCCAGTAAAAAAGAATCATTTGCATTAAACAGGACGCTCGATTGCTTTCCGAAACATTTTCCGAAGCATGCTAATCTGCCTTGGGATGAGAATAGCAATGACAATATCTGCAGAATAATAGCTTTCGTTTTCTGGACAGAGGCCCTTGACATCAATAGCTCGACAAATGCTGTTACAATTTTTTAAGCAATGTAAGCATGTTTCGGAAAATTGTTCGGAAAGCAGTCGAGCGTCCTATTTAATACAAATGAATTTTTTGCGCAAGTCGTGCACGTGGATATGAAACTTAAAACAATACCCGTGAATAATGAGGACACTTGCTTGTAAACACGGAATCTGCGAGAAAAAATTAGTACATTGAAGGCCCAATTTTACTGCCTTAAATGTTTTCAATGAGCTTGAAACTTGCAAGCTATATTAATTGATGACAAACCTCGAGTTTGTCAAATGTTAAAAAAAATTCATCGAGCGGTTTTTAATTTATTATCACTTTTGAAGGCATAGACCAAATTATAAACAAAAATGGCAACAAGAGCACCGGAACGCACGCTCATCAAATTCTTTTTTCACGCAATCGACCAAAGCAATCCCCACCACTGTTTTACACACGATTTTAAGTGTAATCAAACAACAATAACATGAAATTGCAATTCACAGGCGCATCGTTTTCTTTAGATATTACCCCATTTTCTCGTTAGTATGTTTTTGACTGTTTTTATAGCCCCGAAAACTTCATCCCCAAATATTTCGAAAACACTCTCACAGAATTTGTTCAAACTTTGCCAACATCGAGGCAGCTATGTTTGGTACAAGCTCCTCTGAGCGATTTTCGTAAAAATCTCCTGGTGCCGAGTAATACGAGCGAAAGTAAAAGGCGTAATGACGTCATTTCGTCGCTATGGCAACTCCGATGTCAATATAACACTGATCATAAAAAAATTTCATCGTTATCTAATACAACTCTGGTGATCGTTTTTCGATAGCATTGTTAATGGCGACGTAGTTAATTCTCAAACTTGAGCAGTGTTACCCCTAAAAAATCCAGTTGAGCCACCTTAAACACCCCTTAAATTTAAATTTCAGATAGGTTGGGTGGGCATTTACGGTCAGATTGTTACATTATTTTTGTGGCTATTTTGTAAGAAAGTAAATACTGGAATAAGTAATATTTATATTGCATCATAACTTCAGGTTATGCCATATTCTACAAGATGTAGTACTCCATTGTCAAACTTTGAATCCAACCAGAACTACAAAGAAACTATGGATCCATCAGGTAGGAATCAACCCTTATCCTTGCATTTGATTTCTTCTGTGATATAAGTGTGGTGTAGAGAACAGTTTCCTGCTTACTCCTGTGAGAGAACAGCTAGGGCATCCACCAGCATCAGGCACATTCCAGAGAATCCTCTGCACAGCATTCTTTGCCACTAACTTTGCTCACATTTCCACCTTCTGTTGTATGGGTTACATTGTTTTCAGGTCCAGTTGTTTAAGGTTGCCCTTAACTTATGTTTTCCCAAACTCCTGCAATGTTCTTTCCTTCCATTTAAGGTCATTGCCCTGTATTGCATATTGTGCATCCGTACTGTGCAGAATTTAATACGTAATTAGTGCGTGCACATTAACAAAATGGCGGCTTTTTTTCTATGTGGCTTAGTCCGCGAGAGAAGTAAATATAATTATTGTTGCTTTATCTCGTAAACGAGTATGGTGACCTATCAATTTTTTCTCATATTTTGGGTGCAGTGATCAAATTCTTTCTGTAAAATGAAAACAGATCAATTCCTATGTTTGATAAATAAATTATCGCTAAAAATGTGTACTTTGCCTTACTCGCAGAGGAATTATAAAGGAATTATATGGAATATACAGGGTCTTCCTGCTCCTAAACAAATATGGTGAACCCCCTTTTTTCAAAATTTAAGTTCCCTTAAAGTAATAAACCAGTAGGCGAAGTTTGGTTAAAAATCTATGTTCCGTTCTATTTCAGGGTAATGACCTTAATATTCTGAGATTTTTATAGGAATTGGAAGAGAAACTGATAAAAGCAAAGCAAACTGTAATATCCCAGAGCAGGCAGCATGACATTTATAGGGAAATTCTTGCTGCATAATGACTGACTGTGAACACGCCAGCCTTCGACTTTTGCATGACTTGCCTGTTGACTATAGTTTTTCTTGGAGGAAGAAATCAGTTAAGAATGTTTTGTTTATGGATGGAGTCAGTTTTACCTTTAGTTTCAGGTTCTGTGCACCCTTAAATAAATTTTCTAAAATTAATTAATTATAGTAATTATTTAATAATAAATTTGAATATTAAATAAGTAATTCATTTATACATGTGCTAATTTGTTTTGTTACAGTTATTGTGAACTTTCCTTTGGATGAGAATCCTGATGTCAGCATGATTGCCTGGACAACAACACCCTGGACTCTCCCAAGTAACCTTGCTCTTGTTGTAAACCCTGACATGGACTATGTCAAAGTTAAAGGTAATTGCTAAATACATATAAACTACAGTAGTGTGAACTGTGTATCAGGTCATACAATAGTATTGCTTCAGGCACTTTGTATTTGGTGTGTAGGGTTTGTGATTTATAATTATTGGTCATTTATTAATTTAAATAAACATCTCATGTATATTGAGGAGGCTGATTTTTAAGCTTTGAAACAATCCGAGCAAGAATATGTAATGTATTGTAATTAGAGTACCTGTATTAGTTCTTTTTTTTTTTGTTGTTGTCTTTTTTGTTTTCTGTTTTGTAAGCTTTTTGTAAAAAAAAAAAAAACATAAAACAAGTAATGTGCAATGTCAGGTTTTTCTAAAGGTAGTTTTTCACATGTACAGGAGGTAAAAACAGTTGTTGAATTGAAGGGCTAAGCGCAAGAAACGCACTTTGTGTTTTGGCCAAATTAAAAAAATGTCACAAACGACTCCAAATTTCGCATGCAAGTTCGTTTACGTGTGCTTAACATTGATCTGTATTCAAATTCGCTGAATCTAGCTTCGTTTTTTAGAAATTACGTATGCAAAGAACAAAGGCGTTTTGCAAAGCTTACGTTCTCCACAGTCAGCCAGCAGCATGAGTTTTTCGACACATCGCGTGTAAATCTTTCCTTCTAGCGTTATTTAACTGTCCGGGGAGGTTGAAAAACGTGTCAGAGCCATGCTTTTTAGTTCCTTAGCCACCATTTTGAGGATTCGCTTTACGAAAAGGACTGGATAACACATTGTGACGCGATGTCACCTGATAGGTGTCACGTGAGAGGAAAGAGAGAAAAAAAAAAAATGGCCGTTTGTTCCTGAAAATCATTTGAAGCCTTTGGTTAGTTTTAGCGTAAGTGCGGCTGCCAGGTGGTTGAAGGACATCATTAAGTCTGAATACCCGTAAGTTTACAGCATCGCTCGAAGAACTGAGTGATGTTTCTGCCTTTGTTTTGTACAACAGCGCTGTTTAGCGCTTCGGAAAAAACGTTGCAAACAAGGTAGTTTTGAGCCTGGCCGCACAGAGAGTCTAAAACAAGAGGTTTCTTGCCGGGAACTTCGTCAACGCGAGTTTTACAGGGTCCGCTTGGGTTCTGCCGCGACAAAGTTGCCGAGAAGTGACCTGGTTTTAGACTTTAAAAAATTCTTTATATGTTCCCCAGGGGACGTTCCCTCGCAAAATTATTTTCTGTGTCTCATTAAATATTCATCAATCAATAAATCAATCAATCGATTCGTGCCTTAGTTTATCTTGTTTTCGCGGGATTTTGTAGATGTGTGATGATGTAAGGAGTGGAGATAGAAGTGAGAGCAAGCCGGCGGCACTCAACTGAAAGCAAAACTAGTATAATGTGACAACACGAGCAAGCGTATTCAATCAACAATCAGTCTTTATTTCACTTTCACCTCGGCAAATTACAGCTAACGGTAACACTAAACAGAGTAAAATAGTCTTGCCCGAAACAACAAAAACTAGCTAACCGCAAGCAGACTGCAGAAAAGCTAGCTGCAAGCAAACTGGCGTGAAAGCTTAGTTGCATTAAAAGCGCGATCTATAAAAGGTTGAGGCTGACTCTGATCCTAAACTTAACTTGAAACGGCTTAACTCCCTAATCCCTTGGGGTTAGTGTTAAACTTTATTTATTTATTTTTTTTTTTTTTGCGTTAGGGCTAGGCTTTTGCGTTAGGGCTAAGTCTGTAACCCTAATCTGAAACTCTAACCCCGACCCTACGGCCTTGGGGTTACCTTTTGCGTTAGGGCTAGGACTGTAACCCTAAAAATTTAGCTGACTTCATCGTCTTGAGAAACAAAAAGGTTTCCTTTGTTTATCGTTTGTAAAAGAAAAGTCAAAAGACGCCGCACAAGCAAAAACCTTGTCTTTTTGCATGTGTTATTTTTCGAAAACGAAGGAAAGACCAGCAAAACTAAATACAGGGCAGTGTTGAGCACACGTAAACGAACTTGCGTGCGAAATTTGGAGTTGTTTGTGAGAATTTTCAATTTGGCCAAAACACAAAGTGCGTTTCTTGCGCTTACGCCTTCAA
>NW_027558885.1:0-7615 GCF_052425735.1 Oculina patagonica | reverse complement strand
TAGAAGTGGAGCAAGCCCAAAAGAGCCAACGAAAGTAACGTCTGCTTCTGGCTTGGAAATTAACCCGTTAGTTCTCAGTCAGTCAGTCAGTCGGTCGGGCGGGCGGGCAGGCAAGCAGGCAGACAAACAGACAGACATACTGTAGCTAACGCACCAGCAATACAACTTAAAATTCAACGTAAATTTATTCTTGTGGACGTAACTTAATTACCAGTGGTTTCTAGGACATAAATAAAGAAATATATTACACTAAGAACAGAAATAACAGCATACAACAAAGGAAATACTAGAAGACAAACGAAGGAAACGATATGTACCTGACGATTTGGATTCGCGGCGAAACGAAGGACGACAAACGAACGTAGCTTCTTAGATATAAACGAATCTTTCCGTGAAGAAACAATATACATAAAACCCGCGAAAAGGTGACTTAATATACACGGTAGACTGGGCCGAGTAATACATAATCGCGGTAGACTGGGCCTAGGGATTGGTTTCTACACATACACTGTAGGTAGACAGGAAGGTTGGCAGGTAGGCAAACAAAAATATAAACAAACAAAGAAGCGTGACTAAGTTGTTGTTGAGTATGATTGTTCTTGTAAGAGACTGTTGTTGGTGACAGTCATATAGTTAAGTCCGAAGACAACTGCCATTCAGCTTATCGACATCCGATTCACCAACAGCAGTCTTCTCTAAAACGATACTGGAACAACTTAAACTAACGCTTTGGGTTGTAATTTTTTAACCTTGCTGCAGACTGACATAACAGGTCGACGCATGTCCACCCCCATGGGGACCTATACAGCGTCATTAGGGATGTACCCTCGAGGTCAAACTAGACACTCGCATGGGCAGAGTCCTCTGACGGGAATCACTGGTGTAAGTATGTCGATAAGCAGTCACCCTGCCACTGAGGCTAATGCCTCCTCGTACAGTCACCAGTTTGATGGACGTGGAATATCGCCTGTTAGCGACGAGGAATATGATGGCTTCAATAGTAAGTTGCCTTTTTTCAGATCTGTATAATGTTATACACAACTCTGTCTTTTAATAGATGCTATATTTAACACTTAATGACTGGTCCCTCGGAAAACAGTTAAACAAAATGTACTGCTTTCCCGAGGGACCTGTCATTAAGTGATTTGTTACATAGCACAACGGGCTTTAGAAGAAAGGTGGTTGTCGGTCAACATTTGCAGCTAACAGTGCACTGTTAACCTGTGACGTCTTAGATTTTGCATAGAGACTTTTTGGCGGGATATATTTTTGTTATAAGAGGTCATGTGAGCCCGAATTAGCCAATGAGAGTGCATGCTTTTGGAGAAAAAATTCCAGCTATACAACAATTTGTTATTATGATTATTTTTTCTACTTTTCCATTTTTGTTGTGGTTAACCTGAAAATTACAGTTTGTACATATCTTTTTTTGCGTTAAATTTATTATTGATATTTATTTATATTCTTTTTCCACGAGAATAATAAATAAAAAAATAAATAAATAAATAAATAGATAAATAAATAAATAAAACAAATAAATAAATAAAACGTATATAAAAAAATTAAGAGTAAAGATTTTGTTCAGCCATTCTAATCTTTGTGTATTTCTTGTCATTATTTCAGGTCCCGGGTCTTCAAATCAGCCTTCTCAGCGAAAAAATAAATTAGTAACAACTTCTATTAGGTAGCATTTAACCAAAAGTATATATATGTCAAGGACAATTTGATAGTCATTACCAGTATTTAATTGTTCCATTTGTTACGAAGATGTAGATCCTTGATCGTAATATATTTTGTACAGAAATAATTATTCCATAGAAGCATTTCTAACTTAGTAAATGAATAAGAAGCGAAAAGCTTCAGAAAAGGTTTCTTCGGGAGCGTGCCCAATGCTCGTTTAGCATCGAGTGAATCGCTAAATGAGCTTTTACTGCATTTTTTTCTGTTATTAAGTCAGTATAAGCCAACATTGCAAATCATAAGTCTCAAATCGTATTATTTCCGGCAGATGTCGAGGTCTTTGTTTCCAAGTTTTGGGATTTTAAAACGTCACAACTTACTGTGAAGACCGTAGTCATCCATAGAGCTGACTCGGGGGAGTGGCGGAAATCGAACCTATATCGTAATGCAAGTCAGAAATATCTCGATATGGTTCCTCCAGTTCACAATCAAGGCACCTCTTGAGCCTGTAGTTCTCATCACAGGGTCAGCAGCATTGCTAAGCAACACAACGTGAATTGGCCGTGGCTATTTGCGCCGTTTGTGAAAGAGCTATCGGATTGTGCACATTTCGCAAAGTAGAAGCAAGTAAAAATCAACGTATTTGGAAACTGATTAACTTAAACATGCTGCAATTAAGTGAACCAAAAACTTGACGAATTTCTGTAGATACCTTCCAAGAACTTGTGAACCGTGATTGATACTTACACACTCCAAGGATGCCAACAAGCGAGTAAGGAGAACACTACGCGTCCTGTCTCTTCTAAAACGCTGTCGAAACTGGCTATCTAATCAATTGGCTATATCCCCGCCTCTTGGGGTATACTTCGTATTTATAGAATAATGTATTTATGAAAAGAATTCATTCCATTTCTTAGCAAAAAATGTAATATAGTTCATCAAGATCGATATTATATTGCTAAGGCTGTCAAAAAGAACATGTTAAGTTTAACCGTCAGCCCTCTAAACTACTGCGCGGGCATTTTTAGGTATTTCTCAGTGGTATATATTTTTGTATTTTTCGTGTAAATAAAAGGCGATGCTAGGTTTATATATCATTTACAATTACTAGCGTCGCTGTAAAGGTTAGTGTATCTTTTATTACCCTTTAAAACTTCTCATAATTAAACTTAAGATATTAAATATAAAATCATAATTTGTAATCGTAAATCGTGACAAAATGAACTCTCCAAAACAAAGCCTACATCCTATGAACTAGAATATAAAGCACCCATGCGAGTATGTTATCGGTAAATAAATGTACCTGTCAACGGTGAGCCATACAATTATCGATAAATTGAAATACTTTGTATCTATTTTGCCGATGACAACCGAGCTAAAGTGCTTTAATACCAACTTTCCGACAGCAGGCCTGTCTCAACGCTCTCAGTTCTTTTCTTACTAGCGAAACACGAAATTCGATGGAAAAGATTTCATGCAAATTACGTAGTGCTACAGGGATCCTTGTAGTGTATCTGATTGGTGAAATTCTGTGCATGAGAAACAAGCAATCCAAGACAAGTCACCTAAAATATTTGGTTTCTGTCTACTCACAAATCAGATTGCAACTCGGTTGCTCCACAACTATTCGCTTAGAAAAATTGGGCTTGAAGTCTAATTGTTGATTAACGATGGAAACTAGTTGCGTGACGTGAATGAGTCAACGTTTCATGTGATGTCAACCGTTATAGGAGTTGTTTATCTTGTTATTATGAATCATGTTTTCAGGAAAGAGTTCGTTTTGAGCATATTGCATTTCACGATAAACGTTAGATATGTTGATTTTAAAACTAATATATAATGAGGGAGAATAAACATAGGGGATATCTTGATTAGATTAATTTAAATTTAAGGAAATGATTTTCCTGCAATGAAACTATTTCCTTCAAGTAGTTCATTAAGCAGGTTTATACTAAACCCTAACTGTAATTTATTTTAGTGCTTCTGTTTCCTTGAAAGCTGTACCATGTACTGGAAGTCTATTTATTTGCAGTCTAAGATGTTTTCTTTCGTTGCTGCGATGTAAAATAGTTCATGCTTGTATTTTCGCGGTGAAACTGAAACGAGCTTGCAATTTATGCTTGAAAGGAGAATCCTACGAGAATACATTGATAGTCTCTAAATAAGCCTCGATTTCATGCCCGTTCCTGGTTAAAATACAAATATGATGTGTTGTCAACTGCATGTGGGACTGCCAGATAGTAACAGGAATGCAATATTCCAATTTATTTGATATATATGTACGTACGTCTTAAGAGGAAGATGTCACGAAATAAATACTCCAACTTCCAGGATTGTACAGTTGCGTGTTGCTGTCCAAGGCAATCGGGCAATCACGTTCCCAGTGACCCTTTTCTTTTGGTCAACTTCAGAACGCATACTCTGGCCAAGTCCGATGAGAAAATACGTGATTCACGAACGTCCGTTGTGCGCAGACGCAGTTTATTCCGCAATGCAATCCTGTTCTCAGAGCCTGAGAACGAGATAATACCTCACTGACACTATAATGAAGTATTTTATTCATTCATGCGTCCCCTTTGACGAGCGTTCGTTCGGGAAACGCAACGGCTCTGGGCGATCCAAGCAGGAATTCCTGTTGATCGTGCGCGTGCACTGGAGATTGTGAGTGAAATGAACAAGTTTTTAACAGCCAATCAGATTTGGTCCTCTCTTTGGCAGGCTTTCAGTCTAGCCCAGAGGTCTCGATACTTGGAGCCGACAAAAAGGATCGCGACCTCTGGGGACGAGATTGTCTGAAAGCTGATTGGCAGACAATCGATCATGAGCACTCTGCGGATGCTCAAGAATTCGGACTTCTCCCAATCGTAGCCTTATCTCGTCTGGGAATTCTTGGTGTAAAAAGAAAAGCGGGCTCGGAGGACCAGATTGCTACCTTTGGTTGGTACATTCCCCTCCCAGCTGATGATTTTCATTTTCCTGTCAACTTGACAATGTATTTATAATGTTAGGAGAAACTAGATGGAATCACTTTAGGAACTAATTTTAAAAGTCCATCTGAACGTGGATGTCTTTAAGGGCCTGTTTACATGGAGGTGGGGTCGCCTAGCCGGGTAACCCGCCCGTTCATTGCGGGCCCAAGAGAGGCCCGCAACCCTAATCTTGACAGTGACCAGCGGATTGCGTATTACGCGTGCGCGCCACGTTTATAAAGGCTATCTGCAAACCGGAAGTTGAAAATTTTGTTCTTCCACTAAGAACGATCGGAATGCAAAAAAATGTGTCAATCACGACAGTTTGTCGTAACACCGAAAGAGAAAAATCTCTTCTCCAAGAACGATAAGAATGCAAAAAATGAGTCAATCTCTCAACAGTTTGTCACATAAGATCTACGCTTCTGTCACATGGAAGATTGCAAACATTACAATTTGTAGACGTTGTTTTATAGGTGCTGCTTTTGAGAAAATTTGCTGTGATTATATCACAGATAAAACAACGGCAAAGCGAATGATTCCAGCAACGGTTATTCTCGAGGAATTCGTTATAACACTGACAACATAGCGAGTTTATCAACCGAGGAAAATCACATCTCAATTCACACCACGTACTCGACTACACTTCACAATCAACTGTCAATCAAAAAACAACTCTGACTGGTTCGTGGCCGGTACGCGGCAATTATTAAAGCGTGACGCGTTGCTCGGAATAATTGTCTTTAATTTTGTCCAGTGATTTTTCATTAATCGCGCCACGTTAACAAAAGGAAAGCACAACATAGCGAGCTTACCGACTGAGAAAAAACACATCTCAGTTCACAACGAGTGCTCGATTACACTCCACAAAACTGTGTAATCAACAACATAGATTGGTTCGCTGCAATTGGAAATGAACATTCCTTGCGTGACGCGTTACTCGGAATACCATTGTCTTTTGTCCATTTTATCATTTATTTATCGACACTGCCATCTAACATTACGCACTCTCGTACCAGTTAGTGCCTTTCAGTTCTAAGTGCGTCAAGGCCCGCACTTTCTAACCTGTGGTTACCACTAGTATAAACTCTAATACATGATAGGTGGGGTGACCTGCCAAGGCGGGTTGCCCGTTCTCCAATGCCGGGGTTGCTGGGGTCGTCATGTAAACGCGGTTGATGGTGGGGTAACCCGCCTACCCGAATAAGCGCGTTATTATCGAATCACTCAAAAACATTTATTTATGGCTGCTCATGACTACAAATCTTAAAAACACGGCGAGATTTTACGTCAGTTTCATCTGCCCAATATAAAAAAGGCGAATTCAATCAAGAAGATATTAGAAAGTCGAAAGCGAGAATAATATATCAAGCGTTTTCCTGGGCAAGTCGCATGGGCCGCATGCTTCAAATAAAAACAACGTTGCTTCTGTTCTTTTTTTTAAATTGTTTCAGTTATCAGTCCATTCAAGAGAAAAGGCTAAGTCTTTCAAACAACTGAACGAAATTAGTCAAAACGAATTTAAAGCCCTTTTATATGTTTACTTATTGACCACGCAATGACCTTGAGAAAGGTTACCCGGGACCCCGCGGTGATAAATATTGCATGTAAACGCAAGCTATTTTTTGACCCGCCTAGCCGGGTCACCCCACCTCCACGTTAACAGGCCCTTAATAAATTTGCTCCGTTCCCATTTTTTTAACCTCTACCTAAAAGTTTCGTTTGCAATAAGTTCGTCTTAGTTTTTGTGCGAAAACTTTCAATTTAAGCAGGCGGTCAGCTAATGTAAGTGTAATCTGAGTGGTTTGGAATCGGAATCGGAAGTTCCAATGGCGCTATTTTTTTTCGCCCCCAATCGGAATAGCCGATGGTTTTCTGTCGGTTTTCCGAAGTTTTCTCTGCTCCAGACCTCGCTCTAGCTGACCGCGCGCATTCAAAAATTAACATGGCCGCCACAAGTCAAGCAAAGGTCGGCAAAGGTATGGTGTTTTTATGTAAGATCCTTTATGCGCTTCCATATCGAAAGATCCCACGGTTTGGTAAGAACAAATAGTCAACTAAATTGGTATACACCAAGCTCTTAGCAGTCGACAAACGAATATCGCGTTCACTGCTTTTTCTTTCAAATGTGTAGTTGGAGTTCCCTATAGGGTACTATGTGGATGATTTTAATTATAACAAGTAAAATCGGCAGGGGAGTAAAACGCAATATTACATACGTCCATATTATATTTCTAAGCTGGCACATCAATAAATTACGTCTCATATTTCCTTATTTTATACTAGTAATACGTGACTCGCACGGCCTCTCCAACTACCGGTTTTAACCGGTGATTTGTTATTGTTGCTTAGTAACGGGCATGGCCGCGTCCCCCTCGTTCCCAGGGTCTACTCCGCTTTGAAGATGGCGACTCTTTCTGGTTCGTAAAGAGGTATAAAGCGTTGGGAAGCGCAGGCTATTTTCAAAATCATCGTCAAATTGTTGGATAGTCGCATTTTGGACATTTATTTGAGGGCATTAAAATAAAAAGAAGAACGAAAGGCAGGAGGATTCGAACCCTCCGCCCGCGCGCCCCCTGATGGCGATGAAAGGTTTATAGCATATAGGGAGTATTATGTGGAAATCAGTGTTATTTTAATCCGAAAAAGTAAAACGATAAAAATGAAAGGCTCAGGATTCGAGCCCACAAAAAAAAAAAAAAAAAAAAAAAATCATAGCCGGATTCGAACCCCCGGCCTCAGTCCCGAAGATCTGATTTCAAGTTCGACGCCTCACACCATTAGGCCACCAGCGCGAAGCCGTGAGACGTCATTTCCGCCAGGCACCAAGCTCACAAATATATATATATATATATATGACCGTAAACTCCACACGAGATTTCATCCCGCCTGAGCCCTTTGAGGGACAAAATTATACACCCCGCTCGGCTCGGCCTTCGGCTCTCGGCTTCGCGAGGAATTATATA
>NW_027558884.1:0-7646 GCF_052425735.1 Oculina patagonica | reverse complement strand
TTGATAGTGAAAAGTAAAAGCTTTCTATAATGTAACCGCAGTTTCGACTGCTTTATGGTTTCTGTTAGTGTCAAACAAAGAAATGTCGAAGGTGTTGCGCATTGCCTGACTGACTATTTCAAAGCCGGAACTTTATAACCTTTAAATAAGATTTTTTCTTAGATATTCACTTAAAACAAGTTGTGTGTATATATGTTCATTGTGCCTATCTAAACAAATATTTTTGCACTGATGGCAAAAGTTACACTGGACACGCACTATTTGTTTACGGTGGGCACACACGTACGGTGGGAAAAGTCCCTGGAACACGTCCCTGGACAAGTCTGGTCGTGAGAATTGCCCATTTTTTCAAAACATCTAGTCGCAAGGACCTGCAACTTGTCCTGATTCAAACTAGAATGAATTGACTTGTCACTTAAAATTACGATCGGAACACAAGATTGGTCAAGTCCTCGTGTGAAGATTCTTGATGGGTCTTGTCGCAAGGACTCGTCCCGGGAGCGTGTCCATTTGTGTGTACCGACATTACACAGCAGTTGAAATTATTGCCAATTGACTTGAGTCAATCATCAAGGAAGCCAGCTAAATTTAGCTTTGTCGCACCCCTTAGAAATACTGCAGGGTTTCTAAATAGTAAATATGTACTAGGTGGAGTTTCGAAAGTAGCCGGAGGACAATTGCGGCGCAGTAGCGCCGCCGTTCGACAAAGCGGCACGGGGGTAGGGTGCGGGAGGGGGGCTACCTTATGCAGGATGGGTCGTGGCGTCCTCCCCAGATAAAGTTTTAAAATTTGCATTCCCGACGATGCATTCTAGTGTATTTTCAGTGCCAACAAGTGTTTTTTGGAGACACTGTACTCTTGAATAAACCACATTAAAACGAAGACTTTTTGTCAAAGGCCCAGTCAGGTAAATGTGACAATGATTTTTATTGATCAGTCGATACACTGTTTTCGGAGATTTACGCTAACCTGTTTCACTTGTTAAATTCTTTTTAAGGTGGCTCAAAAATAGCTTCCTGCCGTTTTTAGCACCTCGACTTTGACGGATTAACACTAAAACACCCTCAATTTTCGCTTTAAGCGCCCATAACTAAAAAACGAGTCCGGTGACCCACATTTTTAACAATTGAATTGTAATCAACAGGATAAGATGCAATTTTCTGCAAACTTTCAAGCCACCTTAACTGTTCAAAAACTAAATAATGACGATGAACTTCCATACATGTTGCTTCTTTCTTGGACAAAACAGGAAATCTCAACGCTTGCACTTCTTGATGCCTAAGTGACTGCTTTGAATTCGAATAAGCTTCTCTCTTGAACTTGGCACAATCTGTTTGTAAATCAACACAGACAGCGATTTTTTATCAACAACAGCAACCTTTATTTATCCGTGTTAAACAATAACAAAGAGTTTTAAAACATCCTTCTAACCTCACGTTCTTCTCCATTCGCACTTATTCTATATAAACCGGTTAGTCCGGTTTTACACTGATCACATGCATGTTAGTATTATCACGTGCATGCATATGTTTTCTGACGTGCGCCCACGAAAGTTTAGATGATAAGACTGCTTTTCAGACCGATATACACTAATTGCTACGTTTGGCACGCGAAACAAAGCTTGACTGTTAATTGAAAACTTTTGTGAAACCACTGGAGTACAAGAATGCAAAAACTATACACGAAATCCACGTAAACACTAGTTTTAAGCTTCACGTTTTATATTTTAAGAGAAAATAGACAAGACTACCAAAAAAGAGTCAATACAAGTTGTATATACACAACACAGAGTTTCACATATAAAATTTGGTTTGGCTACTTGAAATAGACAAATCTTTTCCTATGCGTATACTATTTGTACTTCTGAACTCTCAGGGTTATAAGGATCAACCCTTACTACGAACAGATTTCGTCGCTAAGGATGCTATTCCGTGATTGGCAGTTCTCGCGTTTTGTGTGCCACCATCATGGGAGAAATAAAAGGACGAAACATTCCGGCAATATCAAAACATGAACGTTACACTGATTCAAAACTGCCGGTTAAAATAAATCTTAGATATCAAAGAAAGAGCGACAAAAGTTTGTTTTCTTACAGTATCACTACTCCAACCAAGGCCACCCAAGCAAATTCCTCACAAATTGACCAATGGCGTTTGCATGTTAAAACAATAAAAGATGGTCCCAAATTTATTGCTTCTGTAGCATGCAGTTGGTCTAGATCCACAATATGTGGGGAATCTATTGTTAACATACAAGGTTTTCATTCCCTGTTCTGGTAACAGGAATGTAACAATTTTCGTTTCTGCACGCATGTTTTACGACTAGAAACACAGTGAACGCGATGCGAGAGTGACGTGACGCTACAGAGTACCCACAGGGTACTATCACAAGTCAAGAGTCTCTGTTTTCGTACACAGTCTAACCCTGTGGGTGTAGCAGGCGGCTGAAACATTCCCTATTTTGCATAGATTTTGTCACGTGGCCTTGGTTGGAATAGTCGCACATTCACGATCAAACGCATGGAATTATCATTTCCGCACGTAATACATGTAAAACCACCTATTGCAGAAATTTTACAAATAAAGGAACTGTTATGTTCCGGATAAATATGCGTCTTAACGACGTCCTACCGTTTCAAATAAAACATCCGAAACATCCATCTACTTTTTGCATAAGGATGTCGTTCCACCATAAGCATTGTTTTCAATGTTAAAAATAGAAGGCGTTTGAGTTTCGGGCTTTTTTCTGTTCTGGTTACGTGGCTGGCCAAATATGGCTAAAGATGGTTGTGATTCAAAAATGAAGACACTTTCAATATAACAATCATGGTCAGTTAGCTTATCTGTTGTTAGAAACTGTCCTTTGAACTGTACGGGTAGCTAATATTGACCCTCTTTTTGTTGTTTTTGGCTAGTATTCCCTGTTTGTACATAGTAAACTGTATTCAAACTATATTAAGTACATCTAAAGTCAACTCCCTCTATAACGGACACCTTCGGGACCACAATTAGGTGTCCGTAATAAAGGAAGTCTGTAGTAGCGAAAGTTATTTTCAGTTGTTCTTTTTTGCACCTGTCCGTAATAACGGGGTGTCTGCAAGGCGAGAGTTGACTGTAATTATAACTTACACGACAGGGGGTTTAGCGGGGCTATTTACAATAGCAGAAAGGTAATGTTTGTTTTCGACCCTAGTGGCTCATCAGGTCTGATCTGCGCTTTTTTCCAATCTCAGAAAATTGCAGCAACCAGGAGCATTTCTACTGCTCCTTGAATGGGATGCTAGGCCATTGCAGGATTAACTCTCAGCATTAAAATCGCCGGTGTCCATTTATACACCTGGGTAGAGAAAGATACTGTGAGAATAAAGTGCTCCGCACAAGGACTCGACACAATGACCCAGGCCAGGGCTCCAATCCAGACAGCTTCATCCAGTTTCATCGGAGGATCACTGCACAAACGTTTAGGCCACTACGCCTGCCTATTTTTACGGTAGAGTGCAAATCGAATGTCCTGCTAAACCCTCTGTCCTGAAGCTAAAACTACTTAAGAAAAGGTTACTAACCCTCGTGAAATATCATGAGAACTTCTATCCGTATCCATTGCTCTTCTAATCATAATTACGTTTTTGCTTGTTTATTTACATCCCATAGTACTTTTTCATTCTCATACCTGGATGTGTACTTCTCAAACTCATTTTTAATTCATCAAGTTAAGCCGGCAAAGAATTTTTATCAGAGCCTTTACGGTAGTTTGGAAATCTGATTAATAAGCATAAGTTGATCGGGCCCACACTAATCTGAAGGTCTGGATCCGCCAATGAGATATATCAGACGCGACAGTGTTTCCTCATTGATATTGCTATACACTGATTTCTTTTCTCTGTGTTTGGAAAACACCGAGAATGCTTGAGTGTGTGATATATCTTCTCAAAAGAAACGAAAAATAAAGGATAAACATAATAATAATATCGTAAAAATCCATGTAAATTAAGAACAGATATCCAAACCACCGCGACGGTTATTAGTTCCTTGATTTAAGTTTATGAATTATATGCGAGTTTGAGTATTAAATGGAATACTGAAAGGATCGATCCGTGACACTCTTGAGCCAATATGTAGACATCTTGCCTTTACCCTACAAAACAAAAATTCCATAGGATCAAAATGAGGCTGGCTAGTCCCCAGTCGTCTCTTTTGTCCTTGTGAAGGGTGAGAGTCGAGGGAGACTGGGTCAACTAGGGGATACGGAATACAATACGGCCCGGGACGAGTCAGAGAATGAGGCTAGCAGATTATCATTTGATAGTTATTTTATACCCATATGCTACAGTAAGCATCTTTCTTCTTTATAAAAGCTGTGAAACTCTTAAACCCAAACTATTTTCATTTTAAAATTTACTTATTTTAGGATCGTTTAGCGATTACTTAAACGTGACTCTAGATTCTCACAAGTTCTATTCCTTGACACTTTAAAACATGCAAGCTGTTAATTTAATATAACCGGACCTTTTTTCAATCAACATCTCGTTAAAATCCTCCCAATGCTGAGTTGTAAGAGGCACTTTAACTGCTTTAAATAGTTTATCTCAGTATAAACTCGAAGATGTTTTGATTAAAATTTTGATAAATGGCTTAGATTATGTTCAATAATAATATAATATGTTCACTAATAATATGAATAATATAATTATTTCGTCCTGAAAGAAAATCATAAGTAGCGTTGTATTTTTCTCGTTTACTTTTGTTGTTGCACCTTCGAGGCAGGTTTTTACCGCGAATACACACAAGCGTGAGTATTCTAGTGCAAAAGAAAACAAACACACTTATTCTTCTTGAATATGCTGCCCTCACTAAGAAAAAGCATAAGCACAAGAAGAAAGAACAATTTTGTTTTCTTGTGCTTGTGCTTGTGCTTGTGCTTATCTTACAGTAAAACCACACTAAATGTTTGCATTACAAACCTTCGATCGCGTCCTGTTCTTTATCGAACTTGTTGTGTATATGTAAAGAGACCAAATGAGTGCGAAACAAAAAAAAATGCATTATGGAATAATTGTTTACTGGTGAGCTTGACTGTTAAACAAAGAGCAGTTTTACAAAAAAAAAGAAACTTACCTTCACCTCCAAATAATCCCTGAAGATGGTTTCGTAACCCCCCAATCTCGTCCAAAACAACTTTAGTGCTTTCAGAAATGTGAATTTTCTGAGCTAAAGAAATAAAAGTCGGGTAAAAATGACAAATCGAACTAAAAACTAAATAAAGGTAGGAATCTAAAAGTAGATGACATTTGATAATACTTTCAACTTCCAATTTTAGTTTTTAAACTTTTACAGTTATCAATTTGTCGACCCTGTTACGTAACGGTTATCCTTCAATTTGCGGGAAATATCGTCTTATACGGTACTAATAGCCGAGAAAGTCGTAGACCGAGTTGTTTAATTTACCTAGACGATATGCCACAGGATTGAGTGGGATATCTGTTTTATCATTCAACAAACTGTCGAAAAATTGCATTCTAACTTGTTGATTAACCATAGGTTGGTTTTCACTTGCGACGCAAGCACAAGCGGGCACACAAACGCAAGCATAAATAGAAAGTTGTGCCAAGTGAAAACGAACGACGGCATATGCATTAGCACAAGCATAAGAACACGATTTTTACTAGCTAGTTAGAAGGCTCAAATGCTCAGAAGAGGGGGAATCTGGAACGAATCTTTTAATTTTGCAGACATGGCCACACGTCGTAATGTCCTTGTGCTTATGCGGTGTTTCGTTTTCACACGGCATAACGACAACGCAAGCACATGCGCAAGCACAAGAAAAGGAACACTTTTTATTCTTGTGCTTGTGCTTGCACTTGTGCTTATGCTCGCTTCAAGGTCGTTTTCACGGTGAAATAAGTGCTGTTATGCTGGTGAATGCGCTGGAGCTTGTGTTTGCGTCGCTACCGAAAACCAGGCTTATTATGGCTTTGCAACGTGTTGGAAGATTACGAGCAAGTCGTTTCAAACATCATATATGGCAAGCGACGTATATCGCATCCTTGGAAACACAGTGTCAGTTAGTCGGGGCGACACGAAAACCACGCAATCGACACAACGAAAGTTTACAATGATAGAGTAACTGCCCCTTGGAAATTACTCTTATCTGACTAGTTCCAGAACCACTTAAAATGCCGGTCTCTGATTGGCATTGAACTGCATCTCATTGCGCCACTTTGATTGTTCCAAAATGAACAGTTGGCCGAGAAGCGAGGGCAACTGTGAAATTTTGAAGGCAATCTTTCAGCCAAGGTAATTATCCTCCAATATACCAGCTAGCCAGAAAGGGACTCATTAATTTTTAACCCTCTGATTAATCTCTACAGCCATCTTTATCGCGGTGCAGAAGGAATAAATGCAAGTTGATTGGTTGACGTAACTTTTAACACTGTGATATAATTAAAAAGTTAGACCTGAATTGGTGACTTTCTGCGTTTGTTTACAGCCCCCTTTAAAATCGGGCGACGGATATCAACTCGGGCGGGATATATTGTCTGATACATGTCGTCAAATTTTGTACCACGTGATGTGTTTTGTCCAATAAGAGGGCGCGAAAATGAATTGGTCGGTTTTAATTTTCATTTACTTACGTTGGCCTGATGTTTGCATTCTTGACGCGGTGTTCACTGTATCTCCAAACAAACAGTATCGAGGCATTTTGTTGCCAACAATACCAGCAACACATGGCCCTAAAACCAAAACCAAAAAATTCGTAAATGCGCTCGAAAGAGAGACACTTTTTAATTCAATCCATTTTTGAAAAGCCATTATCCTGCAAAAATTAAAATCCTTCACTTATCCTTCTGCTTCGCCTCTGATATTTATTGGCCATGGGGTGGTTTTAAAGCATATGCATCCCCTTTCTGGAAATTATAAATGCCTGGCCAAACGGAGACAGGCGTTCAACTTGCGTCTATTGCGTCTCCGTTTGGCAAGGACATGCAAGCACCTACGCTGACTTGCGATGGCTTGCGTTCACTTTGGTTGAGATCAGATTAACACGCAATTTAACGCACGTTTTTCACCGTTTGGCCACCCAGCGTGGGTAATCGCAACCGTTTTTGCTTGTTTTTGAATCGCAGCGCGCAGTAGCACATGCATGCGATTAAGCCTGGGCCAAGCGAGGATGAGAGTTGATGAGAGTTCAAACTCTCACTATCGTTTGGCATAGAACTCTCAGGCTCTCTCATCGACTCTCGTGCGCTCTCATCGACTCTCATGCGCTCTCATCGACTCTCATGCAATCTCATCGAATTTGAACGTGTTCAAACTTTTCATGAGAGTCGATGAGGAGTTTTCTCTCGTTTGGCCCGAGTTGATGATAGTCTTTGAGAGCTGACGTTAACTCTCATGAGAGTCAACTCTCATCAACTCTCATCCTCGCTTGTAATTCCTTTTGGCCATGCACAGTCTCGCCTCAGATCTCCCCAAGAGGCCGCGATCCTTTTGCTCGGCACCAAGAATCGAGACCTCTGGACTGGACTATAAGCTCGCCAAAACACGACCAAATCTAATTAGCTGTTGAAAACTTGTTCATTTTATCCACAATCTCCGGCGCAAGCGAACAATCAAACCGGAATAAGGATTCCTGGTTCCGGTTTTAA
>NW_027558883.1:0-7650 GCF_052425735.1 Oculina patagonica | reverse complement strand
CAGGGGCGGATCCAGGGGGGTGGACTGGGTGGCTAGCCACCCCCTTGATCCACCAGAAAGACAAAAATAAACATATTAAAATAGAAAATAAGGACAATGTACATCCACCTTTCATAGTCAGGCGGCCATTCAAAGTTAAGAAAGGCCATTTTTCCAAGATAGGAGATTTTCAAAAGGCCTGTTTTACGAACTTCTGGCTTAATGTAACAAAACATGTGTGTATAATTTTAAAAAATTAGATTCCTTTAGCTTTCAAGAGTTGTTTTAGCCTTGCTGGAATGATTTTCTTCGCCATTTACATCTTTTTTAGCGAGTTTTCGTACCATTTTTTCGCATCGAAGCGATTTCACAAGCAAGCAAAGTCGCCAAAGTTGTCCCCAGGCCACTTTGCCAAGGGCTTTAAATTTTCACGCACGTGGGTGAGCAAAAAAAACGCATATCTGTTCTTTCCTGTAAGTTCCTGGCTTGTCAACTTTAAATTTCAATCACTGTTCATTTTATAAGAACTAGACTTTTTCTCCGAAATATAACTCAAGGTGTAAGTTGAAGAAAGAATGTTTCGCCAAATTATCAAGGAAAAACAGTGGTTTATTAACTTAATTGACAGCTGTATAAAGCTGCTCGGAATCGTGGAAATCACGTCTAAGAGGCTTCAACTTTTCAAAATTTTCTGAGGGGAGCATGCCCCCAGACCCCCCTAGGGGGATGGAGCCTTTGGTTCCATTAAATATGGGCCTCAGACCCAAAATCATTTGCACTCTTACTTTCAAAAAGCTGCCTAAAAGCCCGAACCCCACCCCCCCCCCCCCCCAAACTGGGGCTAGAACAATATAGTAAACAAAAATATTGGTAGATAGCCACCCCCCTTTGAAAAACCTTGGATCCGCCCCTGATAATGTACAGAAAAAGATCGAAACATCGTTGACAAGTGTCTTGTATCTTTTTACATCAACAGTCAGTACGTGAAAAAATTGTGCTTTAGATATTTCACCATTTCGCTTCGAAATATATTTTGCTGGCCGCTTAATAGGGGTAAAAAATCATATAAATAATACACTTACGACAGCAAAAAGGTGGCCGCGGCCGCTTAATAGAGGTGGCCGTTCATTAGAGATATCAAATACAGCAGTTTACTGACAAATAAATCGGGACTTTGGAAAGTGGCCGCTTAATAGAGGGTGGCCGCTTAATAGAGGTCGGACTGTAATTATTTATTTAGACTTGCCACAAGTCGCGCGACGCAACCCAGATGACCTAACTACCGGAAACGGTCTTTGAGAAAGTCTATTATTTATTTCACTTGACTTGTTATTATGGAATGCCGTTTGTATCAAAAATACTTGTTTGTCATATATAGGACTTAACTTTAAATATATGAATCTTCTCAGTTTTTACATAAAACTTAAGGCAAAATATATCAAACTTGTTGCAAAATATATGAAACTTGCTGCAAAAAAATAAAACTTGCTGCAAAATATATAAAACTTGTTGCGCAATATAAAACTTGCTGCAAAATATATATAACTTGTTGCGCAATATAAAACTTGCTGCAAAATATATAAAACTTGTTGCGCAATATAAAACTTGCTGCAAAATATATAAAACTTGTTGCGCAATATAAAACTTGCTGCAAAATATATAAAACTTGTTGCGAAATATAAAACTTGTTGCGAAATATATAAAACTTGTTGCGCAATATAAAACTTCTTGCAAAATATATAAAACTTGATGCGAAATATAAAACTTCTTGCAAAATATATAAAACTTGTTGCGAAATATAAAACTTCTTGCAAAATATATAAAACTTGTTGCGCAATATAAAACTTGCTGCAAAATATATAAAACTTGTTGCGCAATATAAAACTTGCTGCGTAATATTAAAAAAATAGGTCCGCACGGGGTACATGTGTCTAGTGCTGAGTTATTGAGCTTTATTATATAACCGCGAGTGTTTTACTGGAAAAAAGACAACTCGTAAAATTCATACGAAACTGCATCCGGGACTGTAGTGGCGTATTTTCCATATCCTCACTAGTGAGGATATCGATGACGTCATTTCCCGCCTTTGCACGGTTGTTTGTGCAAAGCTGCCAACGCCGGTTGGAGATGGCGAGCTATCCGGTGGTTCATAAAGTTCACTGAAGTCAAAATAAAAGCTTTTACTGAGGAGCAGGAAAGTGCTGACGCGAAGAAGAAAACTTCATATGACTTGAAATTATTTAAAAGAGCTTCTTGCTAGTGGAAAGTCAGACGAAGGGAGGGAAATCAAGAAATTCCAGCTGCCGAAGACTTCGCGATCAGAAATCAGTAGAAAAGCGGTGAGTTTGAGCAGAAACAGATTTCAAAACGGCGAATTATTTATTGTCAGTGACATTGATGAAAGCTAATAAACAGACTGTTTTTACATTTACGTTATACATCTTCTGAAAGCTTCAGTTCGCGAAATTTTGCCTTTCAGTTTCGCAATTTGCTCAATTGTTAGCTAATTGTTATATTTAGCCGTCGCTCGTGTTTAAGCTTTTGATTAATAAAAATGTTTTAACTTTTACTTCATGCATGATTTTTGTCTATATAATAAAAAAAAAATTACACGGTGGCTTGAAGATATGAATTTTATTTTCTCGTGGTAAAAGCAATATTTTACTCATTCGCTGCGCTCATTCGTAAAATATTGCTTTACCACTCGAAAATAAAATTCATATCTTCGCGCCGCCGTGTAATATCCTCTATTTATACATTATTGTATTTATTGTACGGTCACTGTACTGCATTAATTAGGATTTAGTTGGCATAGACTAGACGTGTGGAGGAAGGATCAAAATATCAAGCTTCAACAGTGCAGCAAAGTAATACGGATAGAAGTAATAAACAGGTGCAAGGTGATCTAGGAAAGCTATCGTGAGTAGACGTTGCATAATGTTTTTTGTAGCACAACCTAAGTAAGCACGCGCTCTGATTAGTTGATTAAGCGTCTACTATTTGCCCATGAGGGGACGCTAACTGAACGAATACCTTCAACTTGAGCGCGCGTAATGTTCATTTAAGGTCATTCCTCTGAAATAGAACTGACAATAGATTTTCATCCAAACTTTGTCTATTGATTGTTCATCTTGAAGTAAATTTCAAAATAAAAAAGAGGGATCCCCGTATTCGTTTTGGAGCTGGATAAAAAGGCAGTTTTTACTCAAAATTGAAGTTTAAAACCGTTGCAGCTTACCGTAATGGCGTGAAAATGATTAAAGAAATAAAAAACAACCACAAACTACGAAACTAGAACTCGATTCTGCCGATAAAGAAATGAATACTCGCCTTTAGAAGAACTTCGAGGCCTTTAATTCCACTTCTATTTTGTCTTTTCACTTTTACAACGGTTGGTGAGCAGCTATTTCGATTGTGCAGAGCAAATCTTTCATGTGTTCGTTCGTACAACACTGCAAAATGATTTCGTGCGGAAAATTCACTCGACGATTCATCTCGCAACGGATACCGCCCGCTGTGAGCGGGCCGGATGGGAGAATACCGCCCGCTCCCGGAACCAATCGGATCGCAGGATTTGTAGAATACCGCCCGCTCACGAACAAAGAAAAAAATAATTCCTGGTATTTCACTGATGTTTATATAATAAAGCTCAATAACTCAGCACTAGACACATGTACGCCGTGCGGACCTATTTTTTAATATTACGCAACAAGTTTTATATATTTCGCAACAAGTTTTATATTGCGCAACAAGTTTTATATATTTCGCAACAAGTTTTATATTGTGCAGCAAGTTTTATATTGCGCAACAAGTTTTATATATTTTGCAGCAAGTTTTATATTGCGCAACAAGTTTTATATATTTCGCAACAAGTTTTATATTGCGCAACAAGTTTTATATATTTCGAAACAAGTTTTATATTGTGCAGCAAGTTTTATATTGCGCAACAAGTTTTATATATTTTGCAGCAAGTTTTATATTGCGCAACAGGTTTTATATATTTTGCAAGAAGTTTTATATTTCGCAACAAGTTTTATATATTTCGCAACAAGTTTTATATTTCGCAACAAGTTTTATATATTTTGCAGCAAGTTTTATATTGCGCAACAAGTTTTATATATTTTGCAGCAAGTTTTATATTTCGCAACAAGTTTTATATATTTTGCAGCAAGTTTTATATATTTTGCAGCAAGTTTTATATTGCGCAACAAATTTTATATATTTTGCAGCAAGTTTTATTTTTTTGCAGCAAGTTTCATATATTTTGCAACAAGTTTGATATATTTTGCATTAAACAAGTATTTTTGATACAAACGGCATTCCATACAATAAACGCTACGCGAAACTGTTTCATTCTGACTGAGTAGATAAGTGGATTTAGCAACGAGTTCAATATTGCCACCACCCCGGCTGAAATGAGGCATAATAGTATTATTATAGACATGTTATTCAAATAAAATATTACAACAACTCGAGAAACGCAAATAGGCATAAAACTATGATAGTTGTCAATTTAAAGGCCTTTTTGTCTTTCAAAAATTTCTGCCTTGCCTCTTCTGTAACTTGCTGAGTTGAAAGTTGCTTTTCGTGTCGGCGAACCTCACAGTAGACCATGATTTGGCAGAAAGTGATTATGGCAATAAACAGGCCAATAAATGTGTTATTGATTACAAAAAATATAGCTTGGTGAACGAAAAGAGGAATTTGTAAAATGAAGGAGAAAAACCACGCCAGAGCAGAACCATTAAGTAAACGAGCTTCGGTGACAAGTCCGGTATTGTACGTGAATGTGTGCTTCATGGCTAGATATCTTTCCCCGCTTATTAAAGCCAGGTGCATAAGGGAAGTATCACACAGAACACTCCTAACAAATTGTGCGAGATTTTGCAATGCACACGATCCGGTGGATGTGTCGCCGAGAGCGAATGTTATCATGAACGCTGCAAACATGGGTTGAACGATCACACCCACCAACAAATCGGTGGTGGCCAGACACGCGAGTAGTATATTAGACTTGTTGGCTCTGAGTCGAGACTTCTTTTTCACAGCTATTATCACCAACGCGTTAGAGGCAGCGGTGAAAGGAAATGTGACAATGTTGATCACTGCGAGGAAGATAAGAACGGCTTTAGCTTCAGTGGCAGAAGGTGGCAGTGGGCCCCCAGTAAAGTGAAGACTCCGCAGCCGGGGCGGAACGTCCCGTGACTTGGCTGGCTGGCGTTCATCGCTTCTCCTTCTCGGTTGTTGAACCTTTCTCTCCTCTGTCGTCTTGAAACTGACTTCTTATAACGTGCATCTCTTGTTGATAAATCTTTTTCACCTGGCATTTTTCCAGCTTAGTGTTTGTGTTTCAATAAATCGCTTTCTGTATTATTTTGGTTGTATTTCCGATCGTTTTTCAGTAATACAAAGGCAACTTTATTTCAATAGATGAAATCCCTCCAATATTTCTGTTTTAATTGGTTCAGTAACGAATTCTTGATTCAGAACTTAAAATGAACTGCGTTAACTGTTCTTTTGTCCTATAAATTAATTGCCACTATTCAACAGCTTTAAACAACAGAACTTTATCCGCAAACGTGACATGTCCTTTTTTTCTCAGACCGTCGAGCACGAAGCGAAAACAAGAAAGCGCGCGACTGGAAGAATCGAAGGAGAAAAAAATCACGTTGCTGATGTTGACAAGGCTAACTAAATGGATAACTGGCCGAGGTCATTTTAAAGAAGTGAAGTTTTTCTTCTCTTTTCTCATTCTGGTGTCAAAAGTTAACACTTCTTTCTTTGTCCTATAAATAAGTTGCCATTTTTCAACAGCTGCTAGCTGCTGAAGTGATCCCGCGCGAACAAAACATGTCCGAGTACTGTCCGAGTTATTTTCAGTCTCTTTTAGCCTTAACATGCTAAGCCCGGATTATTCCGGGATTTGGCATTCTCGTCCCCATAGCCCTTTCGTTTCTCTTAGCGGGCTGGGCCTTGGCACGAGAAAACGAAGGGCTCTGGGGACACAGGATTTCTAGACCTAGATTCTAGGACTTCCGGTCTTCATGTATGCAGTCATGACGTTTCAAAAGAATGTATGAGAGAGTCGTTACGTTTTCGACATCCGTTTAGGAATTCTTTGTTACAAACAGCCAATCAAAAAAAATTTGTATTAGTTCAAAAATCTAATGTTCCCAGAGCCCCCTTTGTTATCACGTGCCAAGGTCCAGCCGGCTAAGAGAAACGAAAGGGCTATGGGGACGAGAATGGGGATTTGGAGGAATGGCCACTCTGCCACTTATGACGTCACCAATTTACACGTCAGCAGATTTTTGTGATTTGCATCTTATAGAGCTTGGATAGATCTTTCCACAGGACTGTCCATCTTCATAATATTGACTGCATTCCGACAGATCTAATCGAAAAAAACGCGATCAGTTTTTGGTTTAAAATTGGTGCTAAAACAGGCCAAAATACCCATACTTGATCATGATCTCCTTTCCAGGGTTTTCCATTGATTCAAATCAAAACTTTTCAGGCCAGTAGAAGGGGTGCACAGAGTAAAAGATAGAGAGAATAAGAAAGCAGAGAAAAACGAAAAGGAAAGGAGCAAGGAAAAAAATCGGAACGGTTCAGCAAAAAAAAAAGTCCAAATTTTGGCTTATGCGCACGCGCCAAACTAAAATATTGTAAATTTTTACATGGAAATTTCATCCAAATCTTCCTGCATTGTCAGAAAGTGCATTTTTAGCAAATTTAGAGAACTTTTGGACCGCAGAGCCAAAAAAAGCGATTAACGGTTAAAAAAAACGCGTTTTTAGGAATAATTTCAGCATATTAAGGGTTAGTTTTGCTCCTTAATAGCAAGCGAAGGAGAAACACGGAAAGATTTGGTTGCGGATATTGACAAGACCACCAGAAATAAGCAAATAAACAGGGAAAAGATCATTAGCCGAGGCGATTTCAGTGATGTGAAGACTTTCTTTCTCTATGCGTGCCAGCGGGAAGCACTTTCTCCGCGCTGACTTGCTTTGCTCGCGCGGCTTCCGCACTGCTCGCGCGTGTGACACCAAGGTTAACCTGCACGCACGCTAATATTTACTTTTCGGAAAACTATCTCATTCTGGTGCAAAAATACACTTGGAACATTCTTCTCCTAGAGGATTTTGGTTACCGGTAATTTAATTTTAGGCTACGTTTACACAGGACCGGACCTGAACCGTTGCGAACTGGACCAAACCGGAACGGCTTCTATTTACATGGAACCGTTTGGAACCGATCAACAGCTGTCCGGACCGGTTCCTGAACGACCCCGTGTAAACACGGGGCCTATCCGGTTTAATTTTCGGACCAGATCCGTTTTGAACCGGTCCCGTGGAAACGTAGCCTTACATGACACGAAATGTTACATCAACGTAATTTCGCGATGTTAGAAAGAAAACAAATTTAGGTGGCTCTAAAACCGCTGCGGAGAAATTTTTAACTTTGCAAAAAGTTGTATCTAACATGCTGATCATTATTCAATAATAAATCAAAGGCTCTTCGAGCAACCTCATGGAAAGGGACTGACCATTATTTTTTTAGAGGGGGGGGGGGGGATGAAAAATATTGAAAACAATTGTTTGCAGGGCCTAAAAAGACAAAATAAATTGTTTGCAAACACGATAGGTATAACAAAAAATAGTTCGAATT
>NW_027558882.1:0-7662 GCF_052425735.1 Oculina patagonica | reverse complement strand
TTGTCTGGTTTGTTTTTGAAACGCAGTTAAAGTTTAAGGGCCTGTTTACATGGAAGGCGGGTGCCCCGGCTAACCGAGTTACCTGGCTAACCGAGCTACCCTGGGCAAGCCAACTTTTCATACGTTTCTTTAGAGAACGCATCAAAGCGTTTACATGCAAGATGGGAAACCCGCCTTGCCGCGGCACTCGGTCTGCTTGCCCGGGGCACCCTTCTAGGTGGGATAGCTTTTTGCCATGTAAACGGTTATGCCCGGGCTACCCCGGCTTGCCGGGATAAGTCTTTGCGCGTGTTCTTAAATTAAATTTTAAGTTAACGGCATAAAAAGTATAAATTCTAGACTCAAACAGTGCTATTTGACCAAAATTAGATCAAATTAGTTTTATCTGTAGACTGGAAAATTTTTCTTTGAGCAACAGCTAATTAATTCGAAATTTTCGTAGGAATGATTATGATCCTAACTCACGAAACAACAAATTTAATTTAAATTTGGCGGCCAAAGATGTCATCACTTTCTTCATTGCATAATACAAAAATGTAAATATCTCTAAAACGAAAAAAGATATTGCAAAAAGGAAAACGCCATTCTTCTTTATTTTGAAAAGCCTTTAAAACGAGACGCTAGGAGAGCGTTCACTCCGGCCCTGGAAGTGACATAGGGGTGGAGGATTAGGGAGGGGATTGGGTACGTATCAGAACTCCCGGGTATAAGGAGGCTAAAATAAAACATAAAATACAATAAAGAATAAAGAAAAGCTGCCTAGATAAAACTAGGAATGTAGACGTGGTTTTACAGTGTGAAGACTTAAATGCAAACAAATAAACAAAATGACCAGTAAACTTAGACAAATACAGTGGAACCCCAATATATAAACGATGTACCAAGTGTTCTGATCCATCTCGCTTGAGATGACCCCGAAAGCGTCCCGAGCTTTGAAGAAGGTCCGAAGCGATTCACCAGCAGTGTAACCGTTAAACTAAATTTCTTATTTGGTGAAAAAGAAAGCTTTTACAACACTAGCGAGTGAAAATTCCGACTACCTCGTGTAGCTAGTACAGACTATAATATATGCTAAGAGCGCTGTCCAATAGAAAAGTGAGAAAAGGTCACGTGCGTAAACAAGGCACAAAGAGTAACGCAATAAGTCATGTAACAAGGCTAAACTGAAAAATACTGAAATAATGTTGTTAAAATGGGACAGCACACCAAGGGACTGGCAAAACCATGTCGTTATATCGGGGAATCGTTAAAGGTCTTAAACCGGGATTTCGTACAACTGTAGTAAGGACTCGCTAAGAGAGAGAAATCATCGTTTTTTCTTGAACGAGTTCGGTGACCTATCACTTTTTTCTCTTAGTTCGAAAGTAGTGATCAAATTCTTCTTTATATATAATCTGGTTAACTATCTCATCATAAGAGTTTTGTTTTGTTCTGTGCTTTTGTTTAATTCCATCCATGCTTCAAGGCATTCTTTATAAAAGTCTGGGAGGTATGTCGGGAGGATATATACGAGTGTCAAAATTACAATGAAGAAGAAACTTTCTTCCTACTTGCCTTAAAAATGTATCGGGAATGTTCTTCCAAGTGCTATTGTAGTCTTCCATGTACTTCTTTGAACAAATTACTCTCTGGGCAGAAATCATAGACTGAATGTCTAACATTTTTAGACCCCCGTTATTAATGTCGTTAATAAGTGCAGATCTTTTAAGTTTAACTTAATCTTTACCTTTCTAAGTAAATCCACACAAAAGTTTGTTGATTTTTGCAATAAGGTCTTGATCTACAGGGATTAAGGTCACCTTATTCATAAATTTTGGTCTGAAGAATGTTTTAACAATTTGAATTCTACCCAAACAACGTAAGGCCACTCCACTTCCACATGTTAACTGTTTTTTGGACAGACTTCAAGAACATATCAAAATTTGCTTCTTCCTTGCTGGTTTGTGATAATTAAAATATACCCCCAAGATCTTATAATCAATTTCTGTGCTTTATGAGAGAAATCTTTTTGAGACAGCTGCTGTGAATCTTTTCGCAAAAACCTCGGTTTTTGGTTGTTCACATGAAGACCATGCAGAATGTTCTGAAAAAAGTTTAAGAGTGGCAAAAAGCTGTCATGTCATATCATCTAACAACTTAACTTTTTTTATAACTTTATCTCTTCACCTAGATGTCTAAAACTTGGATGTTATTATTTTGATGAATATATGAAAGAGATCACAGCTGTAATCATTTGTGGGTTGATTAACATTTTAATAAAAACTCCTTGGCGTCAACCCCAATAAAAACTCATACATTGTAGAAATTAATTTTGAAATTTTATTAAGGCATTTTTAGGTATGTTACAATAAAAATGTTATAAATGTTTTCTTAGTCTCAGCTTAGAAATCGTCTCGTAACAGAACTTCAGGAGACTGCAGACCAGGATGGATTGACAGCATCTTGTGACCACACTGGTCTTACAGAGAAGTTATGTCAACTTACAGCAAACAGCCTTGTTGCTGACCATTTAAAGAGGTGTAAATATGATTATTCTTTATCTGTCTTCCTACCAGAGAGTGGTTTGCAAGAAAAAAAGGTAAATTGGATATTTGGCCATAAAAGAAATGTTTAGAAGATTTGTATAAGAAACATTGGGTTAAAGGGTGTTGCTCTTCAGTAACCTTCTCAATATTTTTGATAGATAGAAGTCTTTTCAGGCATTTAAGACTTGTATCCTACCTTACCAAGGGAGGGTGAGGTGGGGGAGGCTATTGTAGCACATCTCTGTGAACCAGAAAGCTATCCCAACAAGAGCTAAGGTTTCATTTTTATGGTGGTACATGTATAAGCTAAGGTTTCCCATGCTGGATAAGTCAATGTGTAGAGGCCTGACAAACTTCTCCCAGAGGCTAAAAGAATTGGCATAGCTAGGCTAACAACTCTTATCTATAAAGTCGGGCTTAAAGGATAATGCAAAATACAATGCAACCAATCAGTTAAAAGTATGATGTTTTATGTTTCACGTTTATTTGCCTTATTTTACTTTCAGTTACTAGACGTTCTTAGAACTGTAGCATGATATTTTGTTTGTTTGTAACATGATTTTTTTCAAACATGTCAACATCAATGGTAGTTGTTTTACTTTCAGTAATAAAACCAATTGAAAGTCTTGGTGTAAAAAGAGTGTTAGCGAATTTAGCTAACATTGAACACTGTCAAGACAGCTCTAAATTTTGAGTACTGCAGGTTTGTTTACGTGTGTTAAACATTGTCCTGTATTTTTCTGCTGTTTTTTTGCTTTGTTTTCGAGATATAACACGTGCAAATATAACAGCTTTTGTTGGTGCCGTTCTTTGATAAAAGATAAACAAACAAAACCTTTTCTTCATCAGAACAATGAACCCAGTGAAGGTTAGCCTGCGGATAGCTTTGAGTGCAGTTTGCTTGCAGTTAGCTTTTACTCCAGTCTGCTTGCCATTAGCTGTCATTTGTTGTTTGGAGCAACACTATTTTAATACTGTAATGCTCTATAAGTAGTTAGTACAACACTCTACTTCTGTGACATGTTCACTATTGATCCAATTTAATGAATGCGACATAAACATAGCAGACCCTGTAAAAAATTACATTCCACTCCTTTCCCACCATTACATCTTACTTTTGCTTTCAGTTAAGTGCCATTTGCCCTCACGTCTCCAATCCTTACTGTACGTCATCACATTGCACACACTACAAAAGCCCTCAAAATGAAGATAAGATCTTGTGCATTTCTTGGTTTTGCATGCGTGTATGAATTATCAATGACTTTTTAATGAGGCACCGGAAATTTTTGACATTAAAGGTCTGCCCCCCAACTCTCCAAAAATGTTTATAAGTCTGAAACCAGGTGACCTCTCAGCAAGTTTGTCACCACAGCACCCAAGAGGACACTGCAAAACTCCCACTAACAGAGTTCCCAACAAGAAACCTGCCTTAGACTTTCTGCCTTAATCCATATTCCTTTGTCAGACAACTTTTACCTCAAGCACCTAAACAGCGCTATTGTGTAAAACAAAGGTCAGAACACCCCTTATTTCTTTGTGAAATGCTGTTGACTTGGAGGCATCCAGACTTAATGATGTCCTTCAACCACTTCTTGTGCTCACACTAACAGCATTTTTTTATTTAAAGTTGCCATCTTGTTCAACTCTCTCAAACCTAACACATCACCTCTCGGTCACAACAGGCGCTAGGGTATCCAGTCCTTTTTTACTCCGTCTAATGCAAATCAACATGGCAAAATCAACATGACAACATGGCTGCTGCATGCTAGGATCGAGCAAACACAGGTTTGAAATGCTTTCTGCCTGCTCGTGACACTTAAAAAATATTACAAGGAAAAATTTGCATGGGATGTGTCGAAAAACTCACACTGCTGGCTGTCTGTGGACAATGTAAGCTGCCAAAAAAAATTTTGGTTATGTTATTTCTGAAAAACGAAGCAAAGACCAGTGAAGTAAAATACAGGGCAATGTTTAACATACGTAAACAAACCTGCATGTGAAATTTGGAGTGAAACTCAGTGGCTTTCTATTTCACTGATTGTATTTATTTAATGCCCCAGGGTGTACTCCACGTACATCACACACACTGCAGATAAAATTATACCAAAGAAATCTTTGCCAATAAAGTTATCTAGACACCAGTCAAGACAAGCCGACAACAATCATAGGCAGAATCGAAGATCTTTGGCATAACCCCAGTATGTAATATTATTGTAGCCTGGCAAAATATACCCCCAGTCAGGAACTAACCCCTTGAACTATTTACAGCAACAAATTTCTTTAGGCTCAGTATACAATCAGTATATCTGACTACAATGTGATATTTGTTTAGTTACTCACGATAAAAGATGTTCTCCTACTATTAAAGATTCCTGCAGATTCTCTATTCTACAAACATATGGTATGTTAATTTGTTCTTTATGTTTTTATTCCTGGTGTTATAATTAATGCATATTTTTAATGTTTTTAATGTTAATGTTAATTGTTTAAAAGTTTTGTTGATGTTTGGTGATGATGACTTTTCTTTCCCAGGCCATGAGCTTGTCTCATGTTCTGAATTGACATTAATTCTTTCACAGGAGGGGCTTTTAAGGTTGTGTCTTCTGATTCACTCAGTACCAGTCATTTTTCATCAGCCACTTGATGTTGGTGATGACAGGTGTTGCTTGGTGGTTTATTTAAACATTTGAGTAGTGTGTATAGGATTTAATGAATACCACCTCAAGTAGTTTCATTTTTCGCAGGGGCTATTTATTTATATAACACTTTTTTCACCAATAAAACCTAAAAAATCGCCCTTCTCGAAGCGCCAAAAGCCGTTGAATGCATAATGGCCATTACTTAGCATAATGGCCGCAAGCGAGTAAGTTCAAAACGATTGTAAATTGGTTTGTCTGTGTCCAGCTGAATGTGAAAACAAAGAAACGGCATCTTATGAAAGAAAATACCTATCAAAAGATGTAAAAACATTTAAAAAATCGCCAAGTTTTTGGTCTTATAAAGATTATATTTGTGAAGCATGTAAGAATTTTTTTACACAACTTCATTCACTCAAACAGCATCAAAAATTTCATTGCAAAAACCTTCAAACAGAAAAAATGACAAAAGATCAATGTCCAAAATGCGAAAAAGAAGTTTCTAAGACAACCATTTTTAGACATTTAAAAAACGGTTGCCCACGAAAAAACGAGGTGAATCAGAAATGCAATTGAAGGTTTGCTACTCTTGAGTAAACTAGAATGGGACGAGGGAGAAGGGGAGAACTTAACTTGAATGTAAAGAAAAACTTGAAAAGATCTCGTGGAAAAGCGTTTACAATCTACAAAAAAACTGTAGAAAATGAAAAACAAATAACAATCTTTTTAACAGACGAGCTGATTGAAAAATTAAAAAAATTAGACAGCAGTGTTGTTGCAAACGTTTTAACAAGCTGAACAAGACTTGCACCAAAGGCGCTCCAGTGTTCGTGACGTTGCGGAAAAACAGTAAGCCATTGTTTCCCCTGGGTCAATTGCGTGGGAAAACCCCTTGACGTAATGTAATTATTTTTTTTTATGTAAAATATTTCAAGACGACAACAACTCAATCGGGGGGTGATTTATTCTGTTTTGCTTCTTCCATCGCCTCAACGACTTGATATGTTATTCTTCTGACATTTTTCTGCCAAGCAGGCTTAAAAAGTTCGGTGAAAATAAAGAAAATCGCATGGAACACAGCGATCATTTTAAAACTCTTCGTATGTGTTTTGCGAGTTATGATTTATTCAACAACAATATTCAATTTGACAAGATTTGTTTTGAATGCTTGAATATTAATGGCTTACGCCGTAAGTCGAAGTGCTAAAATTATCTATTACAATCAGTGAATATTAATGGCTTACGCCGTAAGTCGAAGTGCTAAAATTATCTATTACAATCAGTGAATATTAATGGCTTACGCCGTAAGTCAAAGTGCTAAAATATCTGATTACACTGCAAGCTAATAATCGAGGAATATTGATGGATTAAGACGTAATTCGAAGTAACTAAGACAAGTTAGACCAAAAAACCCTGTTTTCATCACAAATGGTTTGAATATGTTTCATATTGGAACAAAAAAAAATCTTACAGCAACGCAACAATAATTTAACCTTGGATATATTTCAAAAAGTCGATACAAAGACATTAAAAAATTTGCATAACTGCTTGAAAATTCACAAGAATTTCTTACATGTTTATACATCGTTGCATAGAGTTGCTCTTTTGCTGCTTTCAACAACTGCCCCTGTCTCGCGGCGAAATATAAAATTTTCTTCTTGTCTTGTGCTTGGGCTTCTGTCAATCTTTTGAGTACATCTATCAATTGATCTTCATTATTGGCAGCCTCCGTGAGCAAGTCATCAAATGTGGTATTCAATGGTCTCATGTTAATAGAAGACTCCAAAACTTTTTTCACTTTTTCTTTCTTTTGTGCTTGTTATTCATCTGCTCTCTCTCTTTCGTTGTAAATTTCTGATTTCATTGTAGCATCTATCCAAGATGTTCTCAAGTTGAGAGTAGTTTCTTTTAAGCATGTTGAAAGCTTGTGAGGCTTCAGTCAACATGTTAGCCATTTTGTTAGTTTGAGAAAAAAGGATAAACACAAACCAGATATAACCAGATATAACGAAATAGGTTGTTCTAGTTGATTCTATTTACAACAGTTTACGTAACATTGACAATGTGATGACTCATTTCCTCGGGAAAGTCCCTGTTGTCACACACACACACACAAAAAAAACTCAGTTTTGTCATTTCTATTTATGATGGTGTTTTTGTTGTTTTTGCAAACAATTGGTATCACTATGGAACACACAACGTCACGTGTGAAGGTAACGCACTTGTAAAACATTCATCTGTTTTTTGTAAGACTTAGAGAGAGAAAAAATAGTTGGGGCTTGGCGTGAACAGACAACGGCACCTTAGTCCTTCTTGCCTTTTTCGCTTCTCTTAGCTTGAGAGGAGTTGAGCGCAGGCAATCATTCTTTTATAAAATGAAAAAATGTTTTATTGGACTGAAATTTTATTTCGAAATGTCGGTGGTGCTGCCAAGAATAGTTTTTTTGAAGTTTAAATTTTTCTTCTTTCTTTATCTGTTTCCTCAGTTGTTCAATGTCAGG
>NW_027558881.1:0-7672 GCF_052425735.1 Oculina patagonica | reverse complement strand
ATTACAGACAGTTCAGTTGGTCCAAAAGAGACAAAAATTAATATTTTACTCTACGTAATATCAACACCTCCATAATACGGACACTCTTCCCTGTACTCTTGGTGTCTGTATTAAAGGGGTTCAACTGTGAATTGCTGAATAATAAAACAAATATTCTGCTCCATCATTCTGCAGAATATTGTCTGATTTTGATCAACTCGGTCTATGGCCTCCCTGGCTAAGTATCAGATGATATTCTGCATGATTTTACTGGATAATGGTTAAATAAATGAGGAATGAAATGGCCAGCGGTATATATCTCCTTGTTTCTCTTTGCCCCATATCACAACTTTTAACAAGAACTCGACTAATAATTAGTCGAGTTCTGTCTAACAAGAATTATTCTTGTTAGATCCTGGCTGAACTATTTTTAATATTGTTATTCATTAGGTATACAAGATCGAAGTTAAAAGTTCCCAGAGAAGTTGGTTTGTTTTCCGCCGTTATACAGATTTCACACGTCTTAATGAAAGGGTATGCTATGTATGATGACTATTGGGCATGTTCTTGGCAGTATTGCCAGTCATTCTACAGCAATGACTTGTAGTGTGTGACTGCTGTCAGTGGTGATAAAAACTAAGCATGGAGCACCAAATAATTAATCATTCAACCAAAATGGCAAATGTAGAGGCTCTGCCAGGGGGATCCCGTGTCGCTGTCGGTTGTTAAATTGAAGGAGAATTGCTTGTCCTTGTCGGAATTTAATTTTTTAAAAGGGTTGTCATTTGTCGCGATTTTATTTTATTTGCTATCGCTACTTTTTGGGCCGTGTCACTTGACAAAATTTACCCTGGCAGGCTGAGGGCCTCGATGTATAGTGCAAATTGTGCATATTTCCAGAAAATATTCAAACCCATCCCATGGAAAGGTTAAGGTAAAGCCATGCAGAGCTTATCCTGGTTCCTGTAGCATGAAGCGACTAGGAGCATATTTTCTACTCCCTCCTCAGTTGAATGGATGCTAGTCCATCGCAGGGTTACCCCCCAGCATTAGTTCACTGGTACCCATTTATACCCCTGGGTGGAGAGAGGCACTATGAAAGTACATGTAAAGTGACTTGCCCAACACAATAACCCAGTCAGGCTTGAATCTGCTCTAAAAGTGAAAGTTCCAAATGTGCCCTCAGCAGGCAGCGATGGCATAAATCTGTTTGCAATTTTTGCTCAAGGTGATCAAATTTACTACAGATAAGCTTAAAAAATCACCTAGTGAGTTTGCTAGCATATGTTTCTTGTTATACTGTCTATTAATTTTCTGCCCATGTTGTGTTTATCAATAGTTGAAGGCTGCTTATCCAGACTTTCAAATCAGACTTCCAGGCAAACGCTGGTTCAAGGACAACTTCAATCCAGGTATAAACTGCCACACTGAAAAATGGAAGTAAAAAAAAATTCAGCTATAATCTAATTGTCCATTTTCCATGGCAAAAGATACCCTTCCAGGGCAGCCATTAAGAGCGGTAACCCGTAACACCTGTTACGGCTGAGTTAACTCGACGTTACAGGTGAAGATGTCAATAAATTATGGCTTTGTTACATTGCATACAGAGCGAAATGCTAAAGGTGATAACTTCAACGTAACAGCTGCTTAAAAACTTAATGACAGCCCTGGTCTAACAGGGCTAGTTTTGGTTAATAAGTAAATAGGCTGACTGAGGGAAATGGTTATTTCCCTAAATTGAAGTAATTAAAGAAAGATGTTTTCAAACAGTCAGTTGTTCTGCTCAAAGCAGCAGCCTACTTCAAATTTTATTGAAAGCTCTGAGTTTTTTAAAATGTACCTAGTTCCCCACTTGAAGACCCAATATCCACATACGAATTCTCCTGAGTGATCTCTATACCCTTTCTTATGGTATTAGTTGCGGGAATTTGTTGAAAGATCAAAACAGGTTTTCTTTGGTTGTCATTCTATTAATTCTCATAACTTTTTTGCTTGATTAAGTGTTGATATTGTGAAGAGAAATTTGGTGTTGGTCACTCTTGGGAATGAAAGGTTAAAAAATTCAAATAGCTCATTCAAGCATATGTTTCTCTTCTTTTTACAGCATTTATAGAAGAAAGAGCAAGAGGATTGCAGTTCTTTATCAACAATGTAATGAACCATTCTCAAATATCAACAAGGTATTTGGTTATCCAAAGTGTTTTAATAAATTATTATTATTTTTAATTTAATTAGTAATATAAATTTCCTCCTTTGGTTAATAATGGACATAAATTTTAATTAAATACGCATAAAGGCATCAGTTAGTCATAAATGTAGTCCGGTGGCACATGTTTTTCTTTTCAACTTGTTTGTGCTCTTGTCACTTGTTATTACAGTGAACTAAATTAATGAAACAATAGTTAATGAGATTAAAATGCAAATGTCAACAGTGTGACTCCCGATACCTTTAGCCAGGTCATTGTGTTAGATTGTGCAGCCATAATTGTGAATGTCATGGCAAGGAAAATCTTCATACAAGGCTGAGGCAGATAAATATATTTTCACCGCCTTTGCCCAACTGCCAGTGCCTTGAGTAGTTTTGTCACAGAATGATATTCAAGAAGGAAGCTCCATAATTACTGCAAAATAATTATAATTGTTGTTCTTTACAGTCTTGAGGTGCAGGAGTTCTTTTGTCTGAATGATCCACCTGGACCTTATGATAGCTTGGAAGAAAGCAGGGTAAGTAGTGAAAATAAGGAAGGAGCTAATAAGGGAGCAATGTCACGGTTTTAAACGTCATTTTTCTGATGTACGAAATTACTTTTAAATTGAAGAAAACCTCATGATAATATTTTTCCTACACCAAATGAATTATTTAAAAAAACAAACAGAAAATAAACAAGGATGGTTTCAACTGACAAGATAGATGGTAGGGTAGGGTAGGGTAGGGTATCTAGCAGTAAACTTTCATGTGGTGCTGTATTTTTTTAACATTTTGTCACGTTTTTCTTTAAGGTGGCTCCATAGGGTTTCTTGACCGCGCGAAGAATGGGTACGAAAGGGCGAGCTTGAAATGCCGGCAATTCAAAACAAACATGGCGGCTTCACGCGAGCGTGAAATTTTTGGCGAGAAAATGCGAGACTTGCTTCCTGCCAATGAAACAACACCCGTGCTTTCCTGTGTTGGGCAGATAAAAGAGTTTACAACACCCTAAAAAGGTGTTTACAACGTCCGCGGTGCTTCTGGCCGCTTTTGTAAAGTTGGTACGATCAAAAGCAAAAGAGAAAATAAAGAATAGTCTCCGTGATTGTGAGATACTTCGAGCAGAATTTCAGAGATTCTGCTACATAAAGGATTAAGGTATGTCTCTAACTAACCTTTGGGTTAACAGATATTCGCACAAAAACCAACAACAACGGTCTTTACACATCAACTTGTATGGTTCGAAAGTTCGCGCATGCTCAAATAGCGATCTTGGACAATTTCTATTCTGATGACGTAATTGTTATTCAGGCGAAAATAGAAATTTTCCCCTGGTATTTACTAGAGTTTCCTTCGGTGAAATTCCTTAAAATTTGGCATAGATGTGATACCTTTTTAACTGCCCTTTTTGCTGTTTTTTTAAAAAAATTTGTAAGCCAGTTTTTTTGCTTAGTCAAAAAAAACACAAAATAACCAAAAACGCAAAAACGACCTGGACAACCCCTACTTTTTTTTGTTTTTAAAAGTTACTTCTCATCAGATTCAATCCGTTGGGAGAATTTCAAAAATTTTCACTGAAGAAAATTAAAGAAATTTAAGATCAAAGCCATAAAAACACCAAAAAATAGGACTTTTTGAGTAGATGTAGCTCAAAAACAAAGGCCGTTATTTTAAAAAAAGAATAATGCACGACCTTGTTTAGTCCTTGTTTTTAATATTTCGGCAGCTTTTATTTAACTAGTTTAAAAAATAACGCGAAAATGATCTCTTGATGGATATCACTTGTGCGCGCGCCGTAATATCTCAAAACCCTATGGAGCCACCTTAAAAGAATTTACTATTTCAGGGATCGAGACTAATGGTAGCCAACTAGCCAAAGACTACTTAAATTTATTTTCACTTTGGCTAGTGAAAAACTTGGAAAAGTCAACAGTTCTTGATAGAACTCAATAGACCTGACTAGTGAAACACTACCGGTACCTTTTGGCTAATAAAATCTGACATGTCTTGAGCCCTAGGAGCTCTTGAGTCAGAAATATTTTATTGTATACCATAGGTTTCTCAGCACTGACTTCAGGCCCTTTTTTATCAGGCTTACTGTCAACACTTAGAAAATCAAGTTGAGGACTTGAAACAGAAGGTGGATGAACTTACAGCAGAACTCAAAATGACAAAGTCTCAACTGGTGCAGGCTCGAGTCCAACAAGAAGCTCTGGTGAGCGCATTAAGATCAGAGCGAACTCTAAGAAAGAAAGGATCCACAGAAAATGGCAACAATTCTGCTCAGATTGAGGAGCTAATGGAAGAAAGTGAAAAAATGGCAAATGGGGCTGGTCTTAGGGGAAAGGTTTTTAACTTGTTATCAACTAGACATCCAACCAAAAGCAAGGGAAAGATTATCAGTAGTAATAACGGCAGTCAAACTGAAGAAGATAAATCCCTTTGGGAAGGAAGTGTTGAAATTGCTGAACATTCAAGCGGAGCTGACAGAATGAGATCCTCGAAGCTTGTCAGACGGATTTCAACAGAGAAACGAAACCCTAGGACATCCACACCAGTGTCAAATTCAAATCGCGATAGTCCAAGTTACCTGGAGACTACAGAAATGGATACCAAAAAAGAACTACAAGAATCCGAGAAGACTGATGAAAAACCTGGGAACTCTGACTCTTCAGAAGTTTTGCCGAGTAAGAACAAGAAGGAGACAAGGGAGAAAAGTAATCACCAGCAGGGAGTTTTAAGAAAGACTTCAAACAGGGAACCAAGAACACATTCCAGTAAAAGAGACAGTGGAATAAGTGTTGATGCCTCTCCTACTCCAAGCACATAAAAAACAGTATTTGTAGGTATATCATAGAATTTTGATATGAAAAACAACCACAAGGCATGTACTAAAACCTGTAACGACCAAAACATTTTTGAGAGCTAACCGTAAACAGGCTAACCTGAGTGTTATTTAGCTAACCAGAGTGTTATTCAGGCTAACTGGAGTGCTTTTGTTGGTCACTGTTTTGCTAGTTTTGGGTGGCTTTGCCCCTTTCCCGTTTGGGTTTTAGTACAAGCCATTTTTATTTACCATGGAAAAGAAAAGTGAATTATGAACTTCTCTTGGTGCTTTTTTGGCAGCAAATTTAACCGATAATTAAATGAAGTAACTTACATTCCAGGCTACAGAGTACCACCTTCCTTATAGGAAATTAATGCTTGTGTTAAGGCATTTGAAATTAACGTGACTTAAAGTAAAAGCAAATTGGAGGGAAACTTGCTCCTGAATAAAATAAAATTAACATGAAAGAAGAGGTTAAGTTTTAAAATGAAGGGAAAACGTTATTAACAAAAGAACGGTGCAGTTTGTGGCAACAACAAGAACAAATTTTGTTTTTGTAGACCGCGGCTAAGAAAGTCATCGTCTAAATCGGGATTAAGCCTGCGAATCCAATTATTTAAACAACGTTTATCATAACCCGCGTCTAGACGAAGTTTAACCGTTGACTAACAAACAATGGCAAGTTAGACCTGCTCCTGAGTAGGTTTAAACGTCGTTTAACTGTTTATTTTTCACTGATTCTAGCCCGTTGCAGTCAACTTGTTTCTTGATTTGTATTTTGTATGCGCTTCCTGAACCTCCGAGCTGGTTTAAAGAGATATTTGATTCCATTTGTTTCATTTCCTTTAAAAAACACAAGTACAATTTCTTGAAAATATTTCGACACAGCTCTATACTACATTATGTATGCAGTCCTTTTATTAAAAGAAAACAACAGCAAGACAATAGTTTTCCTGTGGGAGTAGCACGCATGCATGATGTCAAAACAATAGCTACACTCGTTAGACGTCGTCTAAACGTGGTCTTCGTAAACTTCGGCTCATCGGCGTTCAAATAATGCAATTTAGACTCTGGTTAGCCATTTTATGGAGTCGTCGTCTAAACCTCGATTTAGCCTTAAACCACGTCTAACTTAGGCTTCGTTTAAATAATCGGCCCAAGAAGTCAACTCCAAGTTTATTTTTTTCCCTTAGTGGCCATTTGGCCACTGACTGCTCAAGTTTGGTCTCCAGTGAAAAATTTTAGCCCCTAAATTAAGCTCACGCTTAAAATCCTTCTTCTTGATTTTGGTCGCCAGTTTGGCGCCTTCAGTTCAAATTTTAGTTGTTGTGGCGACTAAAATGGTCTTAACTCGGAGGGTAGTTGATGCGTCAGATGTCGCACTGCCTTTCTGAAAACAGGCATGAACTGGAAATACCGTAAACAATGTACCTGTAACCTAGATGGACTGTAGGTTTGTTGTTATAGGTTAAAGTCAAACTTTTACTGACAGCAATATATAAATAACATGAAAATGAGTGGTGTTTCACAATGTTGTAATACAACAAATGATAAAATTTAAAAACTTATTTCAATTACATTATTTTGTTTAGTGGCAGATCTATAGGAGAGACCTGGCCCCTGCCTTCAATACCCCTTATCACTAAAACGGGAATTAGGCCCAAAGGGCTTAAAAATTTTGGTCTCCCCCTACTGGTATAGAAAGGAGACATTTTCACTTAAGGCTTTCTTTTGAGTAAGATTATGGGCCCATCTTTACTTTGGGCCCTTTTTGACTGGCAAGATTTAAGGGCCTATGTTCTTTCGATGACCCCTTTTTGAGTAATTCTAGATCACGCTGCTGCTGATTTGAAACTGTTTATAAGCTTGCTGTTTTATTATGTCAAGTTAGTTGTATGGGTTATTTTGAACTGAGATTTTTTTACCTAGCTTATGCATGCCATAGATGGAAACCTCTGCTATTGAGGCAAGGTGACGTTGAGGTGTTTGATATAATGCCTAAATTACAAATTTTACCAGATAAGGGAGAAATAGCTTTTAATTACAGCAATGTACCGGTAGCTTTAATGCAGCTTATAACAATTCTAGTTATTAAATACGTACACAAAGGCAGTATAAATATTATTGTATTTAGTTAAATATATAAACAAAGACAAATAAAAATTGTAATTTAAAGACAGTATAAGCTCTATTCTTGAGGTATAAATTACACTTAATTTTTGTAACATAAGAATTTCTTTCTGGGTGTTAATAAAATTAATTTTTTTATTTTCATTCAAATCTGGTTCATCTGCTCTCTTGACTATGCAAGGAGCTTTCAGGTTTAAAGGCCCATGTTTACCATTTGGCTTTGTGGTCGTGTTATTTTTTTTCAGGTGACAATCCTGTTTCAAAACAGTTAAAAAAAGAATACAGCGCCAAACAAGCGGCCTTGCGTTAAAATATTTGAAGGATAATAAACACAATAGCCTCCATATTTTGGCTTCAAAATTTGCACTGATGTTTGTTCTTGTACATTATCTGCTTTTCGAATATCACAGTTTTTCTTGAACTTCGCTCTCAGTAAGGTATTCACTTCTTGGAACAGATAATGTCCGTGGACAAATATCAGTGCATAATTTTGCACCAAATGGAGGCTATTGTTTATATGTAAAGTATTTCAAAGCAGTAATCAACGT
>NW_027558880.1:0-7679 GCF_052425735.1 Oculina patagonica | reverse complement strand
AAAAGAATTTGTAGATCAACTTCGATCGCGTGCGGACCTGTTAACTTAACCTATACTGTCAATTTAATTTTCAACTGATTGCTTCTCTTGGCCTACTACTAAAAAGGTTGTTATTTTATTTTGTTAGTGGGGAAAGCCTGCGAATATCTAGCGAATATCCAATGTGGTGAGAACACTGAGTGTGTGATTGATCCTTTTTTTCCTGAAAAGACCGAATGTAGATGTAAGATTGGATTTATAACAAACAGAAACACAGGAAAGTGTGTAGGTAAGTTGTATGCACCCACTAGGCACTGGGTTTAAAAGGGCAGTATCATGGCGATGTTGATGCATTTGTGGCCATAACAGAGCTAAAATTATGACTAAGGGCCTCTTCATATGATCCCGGTTGACCGGGCTGGCCCAGTTACCGAGATATTGGCTCGCTCCTATTTTCTTTGTAAAATTTTTGATGTGTTCATATGAGAAGGCGGGCCAGCCCGGTTGCCGATATCTCGGTTTCTGCAAACGAGATATCGGCACCCGGAAGAAAATTTTTCCATATGAACACTCCAGCCCGGCCGCCGGGACGCAACTTTTTTTGAAAAAAAATAACTTCCCTTTCGTTACTGGGCGATCAAAATGGCATAATTTTGCCTTGTATCTAATTAGTTCCACTTTAGAAATATGCGAATAAGCTTTATAAGTAAAGTTACAAGGGTCGATAAAGCTACGATAGTCGCAAAAATGCAACTTTATGTGTCGCAATTTTGGTTTCGTTTCTTGAATGTTATCCCCATCCACCGGGCTAAAATTTTCCATATGAACAGACGTCAAGATCTGTCCTGGTTATGAGATCCGAGATGAGTTTCGTCCCGGGATGAAAAAAAATTCATTTTAGGGCCTCTTTACATGAGAGTTTTCGTCCCGGGACGACTTTCATCCCGGGATGAATTCATCTCGGTCTCTGGTCATTTTCTTGTTGCTGTCTACATGATTTCGTCCCGGGATGAACTCATCCCGGGACGATTTCATCCCTGTCCTGAGCACCGGGATGAAATGTCATCCCGGGATGAAACGTGATGAAAAACGCCATGTAAACAGTCTTCCCGGGATGAAATGTTCATGTAAACGCTGTTTGTTTTCCATCCCGGGACGATCGATCGGGAACTGGAGCAAGATTGTTTCTGCGCATGCCAAAAACCATGCGGTCTTTTGGCAGCCATTTTGGTCATGATGCAAGATAAAGCAATGGATGAACGTTCAAGGTGAGTTAAATATGAATAAAAACTTTCGTAGAATTCTAGTTTTCCTTGTCGATTACCGTGCGTTCAAATATCGGTCTTTTTCGAAGGTAAAATCCTGTTCTTTTGGCTATCAACAACACTTCGCAATAACTGGTTATGAGAATTATTCTCGGTGTATATATTATTACGAAGAGGGAATGAATTTTTCTCCACCTTTGAAACTTTCCATTCCCCATTCGCGCAGACTGGGGAAAAGTGACCCATAACTAGTTGAATTGGCATTGATTCAGTTTAAATTCAATGCTAGTTTTATTTATTTATTATATTTATTTATGGACACGTTTATTTATTATAGTCAAGAGATGCCGCCCACAGATGCAGGTTTTCATGAAACAAAGCAGAAAGCTGGAAAGAGGAAAAGTCGGGCAGCTGCCAAAAAACCGGGTTCTAGTCGTTGGAAGTGGTCTAATGAAATGGTTGACAAGTTGATTGAATGTGTATATGAGTACAAAGTAAAGAAAGATTTTGAGTGCAAGGATATGGAATCTGACCTGATTCAGTTCTACTCTGACATCAGATTAATGATGAGTAAACTGTATCCGCCAGATGACTTTGGACCACCAGAATCTGTGTCATTGCCGGAAACGGGTGTAGGGATGGATGTGGATGAGTTTCGTGCACTAAAAGCTCGGCATGAAACAGATGCTAAACAAATTAAAGTGGGTTATGATCGAGTAAAGGAAAAGATAAAGGTAGTACGTCAAAAGTATCGAACCAGTGTCAACGAAAATACACGTTCAGGAAGTGGCAGAATAATTACCACTAACTGGGACACTCTTACTAAAATCTGGGGTGGAAGTCCTGCTGTTTCTAAAATTCCAAATGCTATTACTTCAGCAACTGTTGAAACTGACCATGAAGACGCTGAGAGTGACGAAATGGAAGAGACTGAAACTAGTGGTGCACCTGGAATTGGTTCACGAAGTGTTTCCCCCAGTCTCAGCACAGAGGATGGTGATATTGATTCTGCAAGTGGGAGTCAGAAAAGAAAATTAAGCACTCACAAGTTTGTGGATAACAAAAGGCGAAAACTTGAGAAAAACCTTTCAGCAAATCAAAGGGAACAGGTTCTGGTGGGAGTGGCCCGTGATGAGCTTGCTGTGAAAGAAGCTGCAGTGAAAGAGTTGGCAGCATCTACAAAAGTCATGGAGGAATCAATGAAAACTATAGCTAGTTCCATCCAGTCACTTGGCTCTTCTTTGGGAACAGGGTTAGCACTGCTTGCAAATGCACTTGCAACTAGTGCTAACTCCCAGTCAACTGTCCCCCAACTAGCTATGCAAGATTATGATGGGAGACTTCAAAGGTCAGCTACACCACCCCCACCAAGGTCATTCAGCCCTCACACAGTCCACTCTTCAATGCTAAATGATTGGGACGGTCAGAGTCATTATACCTTTTAGGCTCTCTGACATTACACAGATGTTATGTAGTACTTTTCAGCTGTTTGGAATGGATTTTGTTTTTGTTCAGGATTAGAAATGTCAAACTTAAAAGTCAGTAGGGTTTGCAAATTGACTGAATACCTTTACATGTTAAAAGTAAGCTTCCTTGGGGCTTTGAGTTTTAAAGATGTTGTGTTATTGTTCATAATTTATAAAACGTTATTAAAATTTATTACACTCGGAAAAAAGCGTTTTATTTTTTACTGTAGAAGCTATTGAGGATCGAAGAATTCCCTAATCAGTACCCCCTGGAGTTGGGTATTCCCTTTATAAAGTGAAGAAAGTGCGTGAGGTACTATTTGCTTGGTACCTGAGACATGATCATTTTCAAAAGGCCGGTTTTAGCTCTTGGCATTGCTTGGTAAAACATGTTATCCTTATTGACATAGGAATAGAGATAATTAATTTCGTAGGGAGTGACACTATCCAAAAAAGACGTTTTTCCTTTTTAGGAATTTTATTTTTAGCAAAACTCTGACAAGCACTTTCTTCACATTTATATATGCTCCCATGACCAAGCCTCACCCCATCTCAACCACCCCCCCCCCCCCTTTATCAATACCATTGGCTGAAAACTTAGAACATTTGCTGTTTCAATATAAAGATCTTATGATTTCAATTATCTTTTATTTCCGGTTTGGTTCAACATGTACATGGGCATAAAATTTAACATCAAGCTGCCATTGTACACAGTGTACAATGGGATGTGTATATGGTTAAGCCTACCATTTTAAAGGTGTTTTGCAAATTAGAAATAAATCTTCTAATTTGAACTATCCAAAAAAACAAACAAAACAAAACAAAAAACAACAACACTATAACTTGTAATAAGGGAGCATTTCAGTCAGCAAACACTGTCACTTGTAGTGTCAGCTTCCAAATAAACACAACTGGCGAATTTTCCTGGTTGACTTTTCAGAACAGGGTCATTTCTTGTATCCACCGTTTTTCTTTTTGTCCTACTACCACGGGAAAACATGTTCAAAGGCTATGTTGGGTCCAGTTTAACACTTGTAGCAAACTATTCTGAAAAATAAGCAGCAAAGATATCCCTTGTCGCGGCTCCCCGTGCACTGTTGTAAGAGTACAAGCGATCACATGCAGTATGGTGCTCACAACATTGAGTTCTGCTTTCATAACTGATCTGGTGAGCAACTGCATCTTCACTTAGTTCAGCATTTCTGAGCTCACAAAAATTGTGGAGTACAAAACATGCATAAAATACTCCCGGGGTATGTTCACTGCTTAAATCTAATGGCCGGTTTAGAATTCGCCACCTTGCTTTGAGCCGACCGAAGGCACACTCAATTTGGTTTCTGACTGACCGCAACATTTCATTAAACATTACTTCTTCATTCTTTGAACAGTGAGTGAACTCCTTCATCAAATTTGGCAGAAGTGGATAAGCTGGGTCTCCTAGTAACACAGGAGGCATTGGGTCATGACCAGGAACCAACTGTTTATAGACATTGGGCAACAGTTTCTCTTGAAACTTTTTATTGACGTCACTGTTGGCGAAGACGCGAGCATCATGAACACTACCTGGCCAAGACAAGTCTACATCTGTGAAGAGGCCCCGCTCATTGCAAATTGCTTGAACATTTAATGAGTATTTCATTTTATAGCAAAAATAATCATGGGGATTTTCATGTGGCTGTTGGATAGGAATGTGGCTTCCATCTATACAACCGATAACCTGGGGAAAGCCAAATTTCTTTTCAAAAGCAGCAATTGTAGCCTCAAGTTCCTCTTTAGTGGTTGGAAACTTGATTAGATGTGGTGCCAGTATCTCGTTAATGACACTACAAACGTTATGAATAGTAACGGACAGAGTGCTCGTTGAAACTCCAAAGGCATTTGCAGTCATCCTTAGGGACCCTTGATCTTTAAGGTAATAAAGGGTCATCGCAACTTTCTTCTCTGCTGGAAGAGCATCTCGCCGAAACGATCTAGCTTTTGGGCTGAGGTGAGGGCGTAATATGTCGACCAGTTCCATAAAATCGTCTTTTGGCAGTCTCAAGTTAAGTTTCCATTCCTTTTCATCCATTTTACCACCGATTAAGTTGTTCCACCATACTCCAGTCCTTCCAGGGCTTACCCAAATCCTTCGTCTGCGACGAACAGCCCGGAACCTCAAGTATCTTTGCCTTGTCAGTGCTTTGTTATGTTCCAGTGTTAATACTCTTATCAGCGACTGTTGTTGCTTGTACTGACTTAACATCTGCAACAGAAGCGCTGAATGTAATTGTAACAATACAGCGATGCTCGACAGAACAGTATTAATAATGGCAAAAGTATAAACGAAAGCCTTTCTAGGCGCCATTTTGTTTACTAATGCGGAATACCGCAGGACCAAAATACTGTAAGCACGGGCGAAATAAACTAAACTCGGGCGAGATGAACTCAACTCGGGCGGGATGAAATACGTCCTGACAACCCGGGATGAACACGCTCATGTAAATGAAAATTTTTTCATCCCGGGACGAAATTCATCCCGGGACGAAACTCAACTCGGCTTTCATGTAAAGAGGCCCTTACATGAGCGTGTTCATCCCGGGATAAGTCGTCCCGCCCGAGTTGAATTCATCTCGCCCGTGCTTACATAACATTACATTTCATCCCGGGAAGGACTGTTTACATGGGGGTTTTCGTCACGTTTCATCCCGGGATGACATTTCATCCAGGTGTTTCATCCCGGATGAAATCGTCCCGGGGTGAACTCATCCCGGGACGAAATCATGTATCATCATGTAGACAGCAACAAGAAAATGACCAGACACCAAGATGAATTCATCCCGGGACGAAAGTCATCCCGGGACGAAAACTCTCATATAAAGAGCTCCTAAATAGCTATTGTACATTCACAAGATGTGCCTAGAACACCAAGCAAACTGTAATTAGTTTTTAACGATTTATCCAAGACAAATGGACAGAGTTTGAAAACGTCTGCCAGCCGTTTTTAATTTTTGATTAAGGAACATAAACTTGGTGTACTCTATTGTGCTATGACAAGAGCGAATTTTTAAATTTCTTTCTCAAAATGAAAATAGCATCTTTCAAAGTTTAGATTTCACATTTTTACTCTCTTGGAAGCTATTAACTTGTAGCAGTTTTTGAAATCGAAAATTTCGTTCTTGTCACAGCACAAAAGAAGTTATGATTTATCACTAGTTACTCATTAATTTGGTGCGCTGTTCTAGCTGAAAACTTGGACACAAAACCGAATTAACTGCAGTTAAACGTACGCATTTAAGGGCTTGTAACATCACAGTCCACGGTCATCTCTCAGTATTAGTACAATCATAATGTCATTCCATCATCCCCTAATATTCTTGATAAATTTTCGAGGAATCGATGTTCAAAATGTAGCGAATTAAAGCTTAACAAGATAGCATTAATGAGCAAGGGTCCTGCGCGATCTGAAGTGGACTTTTATGGTCATTTTTGAGTTATGTTTTCAAAAATAGCTCTTAGTCGGCGTGATGTTCCTTGTAGTCAGTGGCTGGGTGGTTGGGTGGCTCATTCAGCGAAGTATGTTTGTTTGTCACACCAATCAGATTTCAGGTACTATCGGAACCAATCAAATTGTAGTTTACAAAGGGGAAGCAATCTGATGTAGTCAGCAATTTCGTTCGAAGTTTTTAGATTAGAAGGAGGCGGAATCGGTGAGTTGTGATTTAACCCTTGATTAAAAACGTTTTTCGTAACGTCCGCCTGCTTACAACGCATAAGCCGTGAGTAAAAGGCCCAACACTAACTTGTTATTCGTCTTATTCGAGCGTACGTTTGGAGAGGCTAGCTTTCCTGACCGTTGTAAAAATAACATATAACATTTGCACAAAGCAGATTTGAAGAATAATGTTGTCATTATTTTTGCCGTCTGCTTTGCGAAGTTCGTTGGGAAAGTGGAAAGTTTGTTATGAAGTTGCCAAATAAGTTGCGAGTTTATGAATCAAATTGTGAGCTTCGTTACAAAGTTCCCATCTTCGGCCCGAAATTAAGCTATCCTTCCGGAGTGGTGTTGTCAAAAGGGATTTGCTACGCTAAACTGTTGGAAATAAATGCCATAAAAATAAACAAACTTTTATGGTCATCGAGCGGCAAACATTTTATCTCGAACAAATTAGTCTTCCCTGTCGCCTCGCGTCGCGTCGGCTTCGATTAAAATCAACTTTACATATGGGTAAACCATCCAGTTTCATCCGGTTTACAAACGCAGAAGACTTTAAATTGAAGACAGTGAAGATTATGCCTCACAGAAATCGATAAATATGTGTTTTCATACAAAATAGTTAAAATTTGAACAAATTTCTACCTGTATAAAATTTATTGATCGGCAAATCGCTTGCGTGATTCTGATGCCAAACGTTGTCTTGCACTTCAAGCTTCTTCAACTTTCTTTGACAAACTCTAAAATCTTCGAGTTCAGAAATCGCCATGACTTTCGAGCAACATGTCTTGTTTCTCCCAAACTACCAAAACTTCGAAAGTTCAGTCGGCTGTAGTTGGGAACTTATCGAAGTTCGCAATTTGATTCGCAAACTCGCAACGTAATTGGCAACTTCATAACAAAGTTTCCAATTTCCCAACAAACTTCGCAAATCGAGCGGCCAAAGTAAACTAAAATCAACTGTAAAACAGCTCGTTCAAACATTTCATGAACCGGTACAAGTATTAACTTTGCTGTTGGGTGCAACTACGATCGAGAGCAAAAACAGAATAAGAGCGTGCCATTCCGTGACAGTTCGATAACTCAATTAGTTCTTGTTTGTTGAATAGAATTTAGGTTGTGAATGAACGAAAATCTTTGTAGAACAGTTCTGACAGAAAACAAATACTCCAGGTGTACTGCGCTTTAAAGAACTTTCCCGAAGAAAGTGGTTTTTGATTTTATGCCGTTTATTACTTCGTTTATTATAGTACTTTTCCGTTCAATGTCTATATGGAA
>NW_027558879.1:0-7994 GCF_052425735.1 Oculina patagonica | reverse complement strand
AAAGGGTAATTTGTATTGTCTAATAACGAACAAAACTAGCGGTGTGGTTTTGAAGAAAGCTACTGAAAATTTTGGAAGTACATAAGTTATATTTGCACAAAAATGTGTCCGCTTTTGTTAAAGTTTAAGATTAAACTTATTTAGTGAAGGCTGGTTAAAGTTTGAAAGTGTAGCTGTGTCTACAAAATATGTAAGGTGCTCTTTATAAGCTGGTAATTTTCATTTTGATCTGCTTTATTTTATGCTTGCGTAAAACGATTTGTTAAAAGAAGTAGCTGCACTACGTACTACATTCTCTCTTTTTTTTTTGTCTTGCAGAAATCTTGTGCGAAAATTAAAGAAATCGTGCCAGGTGCTAGGTCCGGTTATTATTGGATTGATGTTAAAGGCAAGATGAAGGAAGTATTTTGCGACATGGTGAATTATGGTATGGTTCAGGACATGTAGTGGACAATTACATTATTCTGTATCGCTGTATGTAATCGGGGGAAAATCGATATTCGCGATTGATATTTGTTTTATATGCATAAACTACCATTCAACGGTAAATATTTTTCACACTAGAAATGAATGTCTGGATTCCTTGCCAACCTGAGTTGCCAGCCGACCGAGCTAACGAAGGAAGGAAAGGAAGGAATGATCGAACGAACGAACGAACGAACGAACGAACGAACGAACGAACGAACGAACGAACGAACGAACGAACGAACGAACGAACGAACGAACGAACAAACCGGCCAACGAGCCAGAGAGCGCGCGAACGAATGAAAGAACGGACGGAGGACGGAAGAATAGGTTGGCAAGGGGGGGGGGGGGGGGGGCCTCACGCTCACGTTAATTGGTTCACGCATCACCGATAACATTTTAACAATCACGCATCACGTAAAAATAAGAAATTAGCTAAGCTAATTTTGGAGGATTTCAACATTTTCTTGGATTGGTTGCCTGTTATTGTTAATTTTTGAGAATAGAATTATTAAATTGTTATTTTGGAACTCTACTATTGGGTCAACATTTTATCATGCGCAAGGCAGAGTTCAGATAGAACGTGACAAGGTCTGATACATTACGACACACTACCACATGACATCAAACATCAAGAGAAGACCATAAAATGGGGTCGCGCATAAGGTTGCAGTTTATTGAGGGTCTCAAAGGAGTTAACCGTCAGCCGTGAAACGGCTAAAAATTAACCGTTAACCTTCAAAAAGCGGTAATTTTTACTGTTAACCATCAAAAAAGCAGTTTTTATTGACTGTCAAACCGCTTTCAAGGTCTTTCAAATCTCACGGTCGCGATTTCAGCAGCTCATCTCGGATTTTGGCCCTCAGGGAATCGTTTTAGCTGATAATCCAGTTTTCATGTTCCTAAATATACTCTTTCCATCTGATTTTTTTTTTCGGTAAGCGAGCGAAGCGAGAGAAATAAAAAAGCCCCCCACCCAATGCTTCTTCCGTTTCGCGCTGGCGTCCAGTTCTCTCACCGTTCTTACCGCGCGCTCATTGATCGAAAAACACGAAAAAATAGAAGGCTGTGGACAGTCTAATTTCGGTGACATTTTCCAAACTCTGAATACTCGCGAGGTTATTAAGAATACAAGTTAGTTCCAGAAGTTCTGCTTTATTTTTTTCCCCAAATTTATTTACTTAAGCTTACGTTGTCAAATGACAGAAAACATTGAAACCGACCTCTTTATCGACCTTCATTTGAATGTATTTTACTTTAAAGAGCTTTCAATGGTATTCAATGGTATAAGAAAGTTCACTTATCACGGAAAATCTATAAGAGAATCAAGTGTCACGCTCTTGTAAAATAGTTAATCACGCATCACGTTGTGATGTCCAGTCACGCATCACGCGGCTTATTTTGGCTCCAACACGCATCACGCTACTAATTTTGGAGCCATCACGCGTGACGCGAAAACCCTTTGCCACCCGGGAAGAAAAGACGGACGGACCAACAAACGACGAACGATCAAACGATCGAACGATCGAACGAACACGCACGAGCAACACGAACAACGAACGAGCGAACGAGCGAACGAGCGAACGAGCGAACGAGCGAACGAGCGAAAGAGCGAACGAGCGAACGAGCGAACGAGCGAACGAGCGAACGAGCGAACGAGCGAACGAGCGAACGAGCGAACGAGCGAACTTTAAGTCGCGATCTTTGTCGTTAAAAAGCTCAAAAACGAATTGCAATTGCAGATTGATGTGATTCGACTCAGATTAAGCGGATCTGGAAGTGCTTTAAGCCAGCAAGCTTTCAGAAAACGGCCTATTAAACATTTCAAAGATTTTCAGTTCCAGTTGGCTGGCTTCGTCATTTTCTTGTTTCTGATCGTTCCACGGCACCAGTCCCTTAACCTTATGTTCACACTAACCTTTTTTTAACTTTCTGGAATTTGGAGTGAGGCGGTGTTGCAGCGTTTATGTTACCGTTTATTATGCCATGGCTACAAAATTAACACAGGATAATGTAGGAAGTATTTACAATACCTATAGATACTTTGGTGTTTTTATAAAGAAGTAACATGAAGTCATTCGTTATTTGTTTGATTTCATTGGTTAAAATCGTATTTTATCAATATTTCGATCATATATATTACTATAACCTCTTAAAAGCAATGTTTTGGATACGATTCTTGTGCCTGGTAAAACTTCTTTCGCCGTTAACAGCAGCAAAAACGTCATTAAGACGTCTGTGAAATATATGCGCCATCTTGATCCGCTTTTTAGGATTAATCGTATGAGATCAATTCCCTGTTTTAGCTATCTTTGTTATAATAAAAGCTGCATAAAAAAAACCTTATTCTTAACTTGTTCTTACACCCATTCACATTTCTCCGTGCTTACTTTGTTATTTATGGATTTTTCTTTTTCAATGTAGGTGGCGGATGGACACTTGTTGTAAGTGTCAGTTCTTCGGACAATAACCATCTTAACAGAGAAGAAGTTAACTGTTTACTTCCTGACCGATGTGTTGAGCACGTTACTTCGAACATTCCAACAAGAAAACTGTCAGATGAGGATATTCACGCAATCGCAACACCTGATGAAGGTATAGTTAGCCCCAAACAAAATGAAATATATATTGAAGGTCATTGTAAAGAATTTTCCCTGGTATTCTTACGTACATCTTCGACCTTTTTAGAAAAAAATACCGTTTTTTTTTTTTTTCTCACGTCTCTTCAAAACGAAGTTTTTTAATATCGTGGTGACATGTCGAGTATAAAAACCTTAACGAAATGACGTCTTCTGATTAAAAATCAGCAATCTTGAATTTGCCCTCTTCATAAATTTCCAAAGTTTAAAAAAAAAATTGAAAAGTAATGTGCACAAAAATCAAACAACATTTTTGTCATGTGTTAAGAATGGATTTCGCTCATATTCAGACCACAGGTAAACCTTAATATGAAACAAATCACTGTATACTTTATTTGGCTAAATATCGATTTGTTTTCGAGAAATTCGATAATACTTGAATACAGAAAAAAATGACGCTTTCGGAGCTCAAAATTTACGCAAAGCAGTTACGCTAAAATTACTTTCCATGTACTGATTTGATGTCATTCTTCAATATTTGATAGGTATTTACCTTCCATAGTGCTATATTTTTTTGACACGAAGCTAACAAAATTGGCTTAAAGTTTGAGCTGCGAAAGCGTCATTTTCCCATATTCAAGTATTATTGATTTTCTTGAAAACAAATCAACACTTAGCCAAACAAAGAATATAGTGACTTTTCTTCCTAATAAGGCCTACCTGTGGTAAGAATAAGAGCGAAATCCATTTATCGACTCTTGCCGTCTTATGTCTGATTGTTGGTAACATTGGCTCTTAAACTGTAAAGGGTGTTAACTATTAACAAAATAATAAAAAAAAACGTTGAAAATAACTAAGATGTAATGTAACAAATTTCAGGTTTAAAAATGTATGATTCATCCAATCCTCCTAGGTACATTTCGTCTGGATATTATCACAGCTGGTTACACGGCGTTTTACCAAGTAAGTGATCTCTACCCCCTCCCCCCCTCCCACTTTTTCCTTTAAACTATTGGAAGTTCTCGTCATGTGATGCAAGAATCGACTGAAAAGATGGGAGCTCAGAAAACGAAGGTCAAATAACGAGGGCAAAATCTAAGTGACCCACGCTATAGATGGAATTTTCTTGCAAAAGCTTCCATATTTGGTTTTAAATAAGTGCGTCACTCTCTACACGCACACGTTTTGATGACCAATACATGACCCAAAGAGCAGAAAATTTGGGACAAACACGAGTGCGAATTTGAACTAAGTAACTAAGTTCTAGGGTTATTTTATCTTAATACCTGTAGGCCCCCATGTAACGTATGTTAAAGAGCATAGAAAAAAATTAAAACTACAATAATATTGTTTCGTTAAAGAACAAAGCAACAAACAATTTTGTATTTTATACAGATTCCCATCGGAGCCTTCATGTTCAACTCTGAATGTTCCTCCATAAGGTACTACGTATGTTATTACATGCATAGTTATTCTATACTAAACCAAAGTCCTCGTATACACTGATTGCACTGGAAAGGGTTCCTTTTCTTATGCATTCAGGTCAAAAACGATCTTAACCCTCGGACGTGCACACAAATTCATTCCTGACCTTGGTACAAAAGGGGACGGGGGGGGGGGGGGGGGGGGGGGGGGGGGGGTAATGGAACCACCCCTGAGTAAAATTAAGAGCCATTATCTATAAGAATCAAGCAAAATGAAATGAAAATTTACTAGACAACTAATTTACAGTAAAAATGGGAAGCGAGTACCTGGAATGTGATAACCGACTGACAGATTAGCCCAATGGGCCCTTTGCAGCTTACTGTCACTTTGTGCAAAAACCGCCATGCAGATGGTGGGCAAGCTCAACCAAACCATAAATACGTCAAACATGTCTGGTTGAAGTCGCTTTGTATTTGATGTTCAATGCAATGCGTTGCTTGTACTCCAACAAGGTGTTACTTTGTACCATGTGATCGTTAGCTGCAAAGGCCCCATTGAGGTTTGACTGTAATACTTTTCAGGTGTCCTCGTATCATTGTGTCCCACACGTACCCATACCAGTGGGAATCAAACTGCAAGGGGACAGAACTTGGCTATCTTATTTTCAACAATGATTGCCAGAGGGGTAAGAATAAACCAAGTTTGGTCATTCCTTTTTTCTAAATGGCATTAACGTACTTAATCCACTGCTTAAAAGAAAAAGTGTTACAATTCTACCCCTCCCAAACTCAAAACGTACTTACTTATTAATTTTACTGTTGAGGCATCGTGGTCAAGTGGTATGAGCGGCGCTGGTGTTGTAATCCAGAGGTCTCGGGTTCAAAGACTCCACTCTGCCTTCAGTTGGATTTGTTCTCAATTGTCCCGAGTTCAAATGTTCGGTAAAGCTTTGCATATAGCCAACTTGTCTGCTTCCTGCCAGTTGAGATTTTTAATTATATATGTTAAACCTTTGTCTTCTCTGTTTCAGTGGCATGCCTGTAAACTAGCTTCTCGATCGAAGAGAAATGAAGCTAAGGGCATAACCACTATAAACAACGTTTATTTTTTACTTACTTAACCCGATCGGCAGTCAAGGTCTTCTAAGTAACTCGTAGAAGACCACTGTATACCTCGCTTACTGTCAAAGGCTGTCTTTGTCATGCAATCCAGGGTTAACAGAAACAGCATGGCGAATAGCAGGCAGCATTTTCTGACCCCAGTCTTCATTTTCAATGGTCGAGTCTTCAGTTCATTATAGTACCACCTTTGAGAAAAGAAAAATAATGAAAAAAAAAGAAAAAACCCTTATAAAGAGCCCTGAAGATGGTAAAATCTTGACAGGCATCCATTCACAAAACCATTCTGCTAATGTGCCATAAGAGGCTTCCTCGAAATCTATTCATTGAAATGATGTTAAAGGACGACTGCAACTCGATGCTCTGAACTACAATGATCCGCAGTGTAGCTATTTGATCTGTACAGCTTGGACCAGTTCGGAACCCCGCTGTTCCTCTTTCAAATTTCATCCAGTGCCATCTTGCTGCGCTCCAGGATCACTCTACAAAAAACCTTACTCAAATCGTGATGTCATCTTTTTTACATCCTGTACGTTACGTACGCATGCGCATATATAGAAAAAATAATCAGGCAACTGGCGTTTTTTTTTTCTACATAATAAAGCCAAATAGGCATGGAAAAGAATAAACGTTTGACACCGATACGATAAATTTTACGTATTACTAAAAACTAATGGATTTGAATATACTAACTTCCATCGGTTCGTTTATCCATCCAGACACAAATTTCTTTAACAGCCGTTTACTCTATGTTTTGTTTCGTGTCGTTTGCGTATATCGATTTTTTTTTATTAACGTTACTGTTGTTGGTGCTATAAGTTTTGTCGGTGCGTCAACAAAATTATATCTTGTTTTTGTTCTTAGTTTTTGACAATCTTGACAGCAAAGAGTGTGGCGGGAACGTGTGGAAGTCATCAAAGTTCAGTAAGTTTGCACTTGTATGATATACTAAATATACCTTAGGTAAGCTGCCATTAACCCCCGACCCTCACTTTGTAACACGGTGGGTATGAATTTGCTTGTACGTCTAAGGCGTGCAAGCAACACGCTGAAGGCCGTGTGACTTCCAAGGCATTGAAATTTTATATAAATTCTTCCCAGTGCGTGTAATAATTCATTAGGATTTTTAAAACGAGATGTTTTGATTCGCCACCACGTTCAATCGACAATTAGTAAGTAAAAAAAAAAAAAAAAAAAAAAAAAAAAAAGAAAGGAAGAAAAAAAAAAAAAAAGAAAGAAAAAAAGAAAGAAAGAAAAAAAAAAAAAAAAAAAAAAAAAAAAAAAAAAAAAAAAAAAAAAAAAAAAATATTTATTTAAAGAGGGTAGAATAAAATAGAATAAAAACAAAAAAAAACCAGTGGCCCTAAAAAATTATCTAAAAAAAAATTAAAAAATACAAAGAAAAAAGCGAAAATTAAAAAAATGAAAAAACTATGAAATATTACGAATAAAAAAAAAAAAAAAAAAAAAAAAAAAAATAAAAAAGTAAAAAGAGTAACGTCGAGTGCCTTAGACGTACAAGTAAATTCATACCCACCTTGTTACAAAGTGAGGGCGGTGGTTAATAGAAGCCTACCTAAGGTTTTTGGTCTAATAAGGAAATTCAAAATATTTTGGACTAATAATTGAGTGTCTAAATAATCATCAACACTTTGGTTTTACTTACTACATTATGTAATTTGTTTAAAAACTCGCGCTGCTCATTCAACCGATCGGACAGAGAAAAAATCAAAACGAAAAAGAAAACAACAAATATTGACGCTTCCACAGCCCATTTAAACCGCCCTTGATGGCATTTCACAATAATTTTAGGAATGGTTTAAATACTAGGACGCAGATCTTTCAGATGCTCAAATTAGTTTAATTTACACAAAAGAACGTGATGTCGCTTTGTCAAGCATTTACGACAGACAGGTCCCCCGAAATGGTTAATGTTTCTGTTCAGGTTCAAGTCGCATTCCTTCTCATAAACATATCGTTAACGTTCTTGTTTCCTTAGGTAAGGTTACCCTTTTATTGCTGTTGGCCTTCTTGTAACAGTTTCGGGTACAGTTAATTTGTTTCAAATAATCCGATTTCCTCTTGTGGATAACTAAAGATATAAGATAAGAATCTAAAACGGCACCCTAAAGGTGCGAATTTGCATATATGTTTTGGTCAGGGGGAGGGGGGGGGGGGGGCTATTTCTCTACATTCCCTCATATGAAATCTGAGCAATGTCCTCACAACTTGGAAAGCATTATTGGGGCGGTAGTTAGCGGATGCCTCTAAGGCGCATAAAAGAGATCCTCTCATTCCGAACTTGCCGAAACATCAACAACATGGCGGCCAGTTGGAGAGCTTGGTTACTTTTTTATAGCAGTAAAAATAGTTTTCTAAGTCGTGTCTTTAAAGCAATGAAAGTGTC
>NW_027558878.1:0-7690 GCF_052425735.1 Oculina patagonica | reverse complement strand
GCCATCTCCCGGGTTCAAACCCTCCACCCTGCTACTAGCGGGATTTGTTTCTCGGCCGTCCCGAGTTCAAAACTTTTTTCTCTAACTTTATAATCATCCAGGCCTGTCCATCTCATCTAAAGCAAGCATCGAAAACGACCGCACTACGCCAGTAATACACACATAAGCAAGAGAATGTCACTACCGTTCGGCGGACGGACTGACGGCACCGCTATAAAGACGTAATCGAGCACTGCGCCGTGTTCGGCGACCGCATTAAACAAACTACACGATTAAATGGTGCACCGGCTCCACTTTGTAAATAGATTTTTAACTTTGTTATGTTGATTTGAAAAATTAGTTTTCTCTGCTTTAGTAGCAACCCTGAACAGCTGAAAATTAGCTTTTCGAAGCCAAGTGCTTTACCAATATAAAAACTACATTTACAAAAAATCAATTGGAAGCATTCCACAGCTCGGCCATTTGAAATCCCGGTCTATGATTGGACACAAAATTTGTGGTTTTGTTGCAGCGACTTGTAGGAACAAAATCACAATAATAGACACTCACTCGTCACACTCACTCGTCCGCATGTCTTAAAAACCATACCCTTACAGGCGGCTTTTTGTTCCGAGCTCATCCTTACACTTCGCAGTCGAGTTCCATTCTCGTCCCCATAGTCCTTTTCGCTTCTCTTAGCCGGCGGTAGCCTGTTCCAGGCATTCGGTTAGTTAGGAAGCCGCGCGAAAAATGGCAAGGGGAAAAAATGGCGAGAGGACTAAGGCGCCTCCTCCACACCCTTCCCGCTCGTTGTTCTTTGCACAGCTTCCCAACTCGCCGAATGCCTGGAACAGGTTACCGCCGGCTAAGCCTTGACACAAGAAACGAATCGAAGGGCTCGGGAGGCAAAGGATTTCAAGGTCTTGATTCTGGAGCTTATACGTACTGTATAGGAGAGTCATGGCGGCCGTCGAGGCAGGATTCGTGAAATCTTTGTCTGAGGTGTTTTAAAAGTGGTCTCATGTTGGAGAACCATCATCCAACTCCGCAATGTTTTCCCAGTAAAGAACTTTTAACTATTCAGGCTCTTTGCAGCTTTTCTCGCCGACAGATTTTCTTAATGTTGAAGACTAGTTTTGGGAGAATCTTCTTCATATGTCCACGGCCGTTGTTATTTTCATAGGCGTACATTTGCAAGAACCACCGTGACAAAATAGAAGTACCGGATCCTTTCACTGTAGAGGATCTAATCAGCTATAACTAAATAGCCAATAAAGAAAAAAATCAAAAAATTCAAATTCAACAGTTTGGGACTGTATTGAAATTCCAATATTTCGGAAGGCACGGCCTTCCTTCTTCAGGGTCTTACAGTGAATGACTCTAAAGGTTAAACGTTACCGTGTTTTAACTTTCAAATTCCTAAACAATTAAACTTTTGAGAATAAAATTATTAAAAAATTATTAAAAATGAGCGACAGAAATACATAACGTTTCGATGTGGTCATGACATCATTTTCAAGTGACAAGAAAAATAACGGTTCGAAAGTGTTATGTATGCGGTTAGAGATGTGATGTTTATTAACATATTTGTTTAAACAAATAGTTTCGCGCGTATAGAATCCGATTGTTTAGGCTAGGTTTCTTCTTTCTAATAAACAGCATTTCGTAAATCAAGCAGTCCACTTTTCCGCTGCATTTCTTTAGGACGAAAGAATCCGGATTTTCTATTTTGTCACGGTGGTCACATGGTTCTCGCAATTTTACGTTAGTTTTCAACCACTTTCCTCTCTGTTTTTTTGAAACTGTAGAGGTCATTTCAGTTTCTCAATAAATAAGGAAAACCAATAAGATTTATTTGCCTCATTGATTTTATTGTCCATTATCTCTTAAATACTCTTCATGTACTCATTGTCTGGTCGATCCAGTTTCTGAACTTTGCAACACGTGCAAACACTGAATATGCCTCTAATGCATTGCATCTCCCGGAACCCCAGCTGACGGCACCTTGTAGCACCCAGTTCCCTGCAGAATTCTGGCACACGTAAGGACCTCCGCTGTCTCCATGACAACCACTAAGAATAGTTCCGCTGACGCCGCCGCAAATCATTTTCGAAGTGATTTGTAGATATGATGGGAGGGCTGCATACGAAAAAAAAGGGTTAAGAGGCCGTCTCCGAAAAACCCCGTCTCAAATTCGAGTAAAAAAAATGCCTGAAACTCTAGCACCTGAAAGACTTTACCTAGGCTACAACTAAAACAGAGTTGGTTTGATTTAAAATGATTTTCTGGCCGCGTTAGGAGCTATTTAATATTATTCCTCTTCGTGCCCGCCGCAACGTCTGGAAAATTAGAAAAATAGGCGTTTTTCGAGCCGCTGTCAAATATTTCATTCCCATCGAACACGAACAATTTTTATATCAATTTTTTCATTAACATTTCCAGTTTTCTAAGAAAGTAGCAACTTTTCAAGAATATAATATAATGGCCACTTCTGATCGGCATCGAACGAGGGTTGAAAAATGACCTTGATTTAACAGCGAATATTTCGATTTCGGGACCTACCTGGTAACTGTACTCTACACAGCCGAAAAGTTTAGTCCTTTATCGGTTAATGTATGCAAAATCACATGTACGTTTTCAGTATTTCAAAAGTTATGACCATTTGTATCAGAACATATGCGAGTAATAACGACATTGCGGCTTATATCGTCGTTAATTATTACTCGCACATGTGCTGATACAAACGAATGAAATACTGAAAACGTAATTGTGATTTTTCAAATCTGTTTTAGTTCTAGCCTCGGTAAAGTCTTCCAGTTGCCAGAGTTTCAGGCAAAATGAATTATTAATGTGAATTTGAGTGGGTGTTTCTCAGCCGGTGAGACGGCCTCTAAATATTTTTACTGTTTGCGTTACAGATTAGAAGCAATCAAAAACGATTCCACAGGTATAAAATCATCTTTAACGTATGCGTTTGGTTTATCTCAATTTAAAATATATAAATGTCTTTTAATAAAAAACAACAACAACGCTCTTTTAGTTTTGGAACATGTTTCAATATTTCAAACATTAACATCAGCCATAATGAATGTATAGTAAAGTTTATATTATATTTATGAAATAGCCTATACCATGATAAAACGTATTATACAACACTTGAGCTGTCAAGACCATATACGGACCAATGATATGGAATGTGACCTAGAACAGTTCTCGTTATTTATATCGTCAACGAAACGTGAAAACGAGACTAATTGGTTTAAAACCTCATATTCGAACAAGCAGAGTTTGTTCGAGTGATAATGTTTTTGCAAGGCCTCTTTGCGTGATTCCATTGCCTTCGTCATAAAACAACTTAAACAATGGCAAAAAGGAATAAGAATACGTTTTATTTAAAGTTTGCGCTGTGCTTTTTAGAATAATAACTGTACCTGATGTGGCAAGTTTATTTGCACACTCGCTGTTTGTGATCGGTGGTAGATTAGCTTGCTGTAGAATGTGATGAGAACCTCCCGGGTGCGCTATCTTTCCCCAGCCTAAAAAATAAAATTAAATTAAATACTAGAAAACAGACAAAAGCAACGACTCTTGGTTTTCACGTGACATCATCACATTTGTTAATCGAGAATCGCAAGACCCCTGAGTTTTTATCCTTTACTGGCTATTAGACGTCCTTAATATATGTCTAGTTGAAGGTTTTCAGCTCGATATCATCCACCGTCTAAAAGAGATAGCATTTTGAGTTTCGGAGTTTCACGCCACACCACATCAAGTTGGCCCTTAGAAGGCTGTCAAGTATGCTTGTTAAAAAAATGCCTGATCCTGTTATTTTTTAGCAATCTGAACAGTTGACGTAATGTGGCCGCCATCCTCGTGCCCCTCCGCGGGGCACTAACATGGCGTTTCCAATTGTTCTCTCTGAAGTTATGTGAAACAGTTTGACGGATATCTCAAGTACGGGAATACCGTACAGACCTAAGAGTTGGACAAATAGACTTCCTAGTAATCTTGTTGCGGGTGACAGAAGCGTCACTGGCTTGACAGTGAAAACCAGCAATGGGACACATTCACGAAAAATAATAACAAAATCAATTAAATATTCCGATTATCCGAACTTTTGTTTTTTATCCTTTTGAATACATTTTTTAATAATTCGTCAAGTTTAAACAAAGAAAATTATAACGCATCAGGTGACAGTGATTTGGATATCTGATCTTTAAAAATAGAACATATTTTTACGACTTTATTTAACCACTTCATTCTTTTTTTTTACTACTACGTATACTACTGAAAACTGCTTCTTCACATTTCCAAACACCATGAATTTCTTAAAGAAAACTCCGCTACGCGTGGTATTTTCAAGTCTCTTTCCGGCGATTGGAAATGTGGTGAAATACACTCTCTCGTATAGACTCTTGGTTTTAGGCCATCGTAACTTGATTAAAAATACAAACAGCGGTGATAAACATGATAAAAAATCACATTTTACTAAACTTGACGTTTCGTATGCTAAGTTACATACATTTTCAAAAGTATGACCGTTATTTATCCAAGAACTTCAACCCTCATTAAATGCAAATGTCGGCAGTGAGAGGTTGCTGCTTTTTTCGACTTTTTTTGCTTGTTTACAAGCAAAAAAAGTAGAATAGCGTTTACCTGGGCTAAAATCTGAACCGGAAGGGATTGCATTCTTGTTAACTCTCAAGGGACTGTTTTAATTTCTCAAGGGAATACTTTCCGCTGTGGGTGATCAAAGCGCGTGACTTGTAAAGTGTCACTCTATAGCTGTGCTTCAGCACTTCCGTTCTTGTAGAAAAAACGTGACTTGTCAAATTTACAAACATTATATAAGAATAAAAAACGTGAGTAGCCCAAATCTTACGTCACATAACCAATTAAGAATGTAAGGGGTTCAGCGCTCGAAGGCTGCGAAGTTTAAAACGATTAAGAACGCAATTTTTACTAGTACAAGTCTTTAGGGGCTAATATTAATTTAACCTAAAATCACATAGCGAAAACAAAGACCGCTTGGACATGTCCAAGCTATTTAAAACTACCACTACGTCAGACCCATGTCACGCGATCTCTCGCTTGTAGCTATAAATAATCATTCACCTATTTTCAGTTTGAATACTCTGCGCTCTGTTTGTGTGAAATATTTATTGTTGTGTTACTCAAGCGTTTGGCTCGGAGCGAGTACAAGTCGTACAATTTACCCGGAACGTGTTAAATATTGCAAAACAACGACTTATTTTCTGGATATCCCAATTTTTGTTTTGAGTTTACGGTATTTTGAGAATCGAAACGTTATCGAAACGTAAGTTGCAAGCTCAGAAAGAATGTGTCAAAGCACGGGATGCACGTCATCGCGCCAGGGGAATTACCAAAAGCTTGTCGGAAGACGCTAAAAGGAGAAACACAATGGGATAGCCTTTATAGTCTACTCTTTATTTTGGCGTGATTTGGCTTTCTTTTAAATGAACTGGTTTGGGTTATTTTATTGAACATTCGGAACAAAATAAATATTTGCATGCTAAGCAGGCATTTTTCCGGCTAGGCATGTGGTTTTAAAAAAGCAAAAGATGACGTGGTAAAGGAAATTCATGTCACGTTCACTCCGTGACTAACGCAAACACGACTTGTGTGTTTCTCAAGTGACTGCTTTTCTAAAGATTTTACTGTGCGGCGCCGTGCCTTTAATTTAGCCAAAGCACTGAAAGAGGTCAGGAGGTCAAACATTACCCGCACGAACACACTAACACGTTGCTAATAGTTAACCAAAAGGAACTCATTTCATGACAATTGATTATTTCTGCTAAGTTGCACAATTTAGAATTGCAACATCATCTAGCAAAGCGCACTATTACTAAAAATAGATTTCACCACAGTGAGTCGTGAGTCGGACAACAATTTTAGTTTTGGCAAAGGCTTTGTATGGAGGGGACGCATTCTTGACAAGAAAAAAAGGGCGAGAAAGGCACAATTTGAGGCCGAGATTCTCGAAAGGCTCGAAAAATGATAGATTTCAAACATTTTTGCTTTAGTAAGTGAAAAACAGATTGAAGGTATCCAAAAAATGGCCCAAAATTGAATTTATTAGTCGAAGATCCGGTAATGACACCTTGATTTCCACTGCAAAATTATTCAGGCTGCCGAGAAATTTAAGCGGCGGATAGCGAATTACTATCGAATTATATAATTGCGAAGGATAGCACTTGTATGTTTGCTTCATTTAGGCACCGGAAAGATCGTCGTTTGCAAGAAGTTCAGAATTTTTCCCGAATTTGACGGCACCGGATCGCCGGCCATCCGATCTGTTTCGACACATGATAGATAGAGGGCGAAAATATTATGCTAAGAACAGTGTAAACGCTTTGCATTTCTCATAAAAATAAATGTTTTCTTTCAGCAAATCCCGGCAGCAAATCGGGCCTTTATAATCCATTCAATAACTGAGAGTAAAACATTTTACACATTTATTGAATAATCGCTCTGTTTGACAAACCTTTTGTTTCAAACCACGGTTTGAGCTTTCTACGTTGCACAGGTAAGGCTTTCCGAAGTCCGTTAGCCAATCTGGCCATGGTTTTGTGAAACAATCGCTAAATATGCCTCCAAAGTGCCCGCCAACCATACATTGCTCTTACAGAGCGATTTGTTTGTCCGAATTTTGACCCTCACACCGGGGGTCAAATTCTGTGACGTCATTAGTGCGCTTCGCTAATTGCAACATCATTAAATGTGTTAAGTGATATTTAAGTGTTTTTGTAGTTTTCGAATAACAAAATGTTTTGTGAAACATTTGAGAAGAAAAATAAGCGATAGGAAAATAGAACGACGTTTCGATGACGCCATGTCATCATTATCAAGTTAAAATTATAATACGGAGTTCAGGCTTATATGGTGATCTAGGGTGTGATAATATATTAGCATATTAAGATTTTAAATAAAATTCAGTTTATCACGCACAGAATCTGATTGTGTGTTAAGTTTCGGCTTTATGTTTCTAATAAAGAGCATTTCGTAAATTAAACAGTCCAACTTCGTGCGGCATTTCTTTAAAACAGAAAACTGGTCTTGTACATTGTAGACTTGCAGCTGGTGGTCTTCTTTTAAGTGTCGGTTTTGTAGCCTGTTGTGAAATTACTTCCGGTGGAAGCAGTAAACGTTAAACGTTTCTTCCGTTCAGAAGTTAATGCATCGTCATTAGAAAAATAAACAGCAACTGTTTTGCTGGAAATGTAGTCGTTAGAAATGGGATGTGTAGCCGTAAGGTAAAGAATAACAAGGAGAAGCGGCTTTTGGTAATATCCAAACGAAAATTTAACTCTCAATGTGGGGTTAAGATTGCGTGACGAGACAAAAGGTAACTCTGTCGTGCGTAACCTAACCTGCGATCAGGCGTTATTTTTCTGCATTAAGCCGAGTAGAAATCTTTCTAACTCGAAAGGAAACAACTATTTCGATTAAACATGTTAAAGGCAAACGTCAAAGTTTACCTTTTTTAACCAAGCCAAAGTATATGAGTCGCAAAGCAGCCAGCCGTCGCGACTGACAAGTACAGCATTTACTCCGCGAAAATAAAAAAATGCTTGAACTGAAAGTCGTTTGAATTCTTCCATGATATGTTTGAACAACAATGCCCAGGATAAACCTTCTACTCATACTAACTTCATGCAAAAAAAGTCGATATCTCGAAGAGACCTTTGAT
>NW_027558877.1:0-14844 GCF_052425735.1 Oculina patagonica | reverse complement strand
AGTCTAATGCTTGCGTGCGCTTTGCGCATGCGCATTAGACTCTTTGTTATATGAAAAAAGCTGTTAGCAATCCCAAGGGAATGGTTCGGGATCGATAATCGTTCGCTGTAATGTAGAAAACAATGATCAGCTGCAAGAACGGACTCCGTACGGACACGCACGATTAGTTTCAATTAAAAACAGCCAATCAGCGACACGTGTTCCCACGCATAATTAAAAGTTCTTTCTCAAGTCACGATTATTCAACACTTGAACAGGACGTAATAATTTTCCAGTTAAGACATTTGTAAGCTTTTTGTGAAAATAAATCTTCGTTTTCAGTTCAGTTAAGCACTTGTGTTTTCGTCTTCTTTGAGAAAAAATATTTCGACGGCGACTCGCGTTTATTTACACAATGCGACCAAATATTTATTTTGTTTTAAAAAATAGAAAACTTTACCTCGTATTTTGTATTTAAGTCATTCGAATTTTGACCAATTTTTTTCTTTACAGTGCAAACAAAAACCTTCAAAAATAAAAGATGTACATGGATAAATGTAAATCAAGTTACGCGACTAAATCAAAATGCGTTTGTTTGGCCGCTTTGCAGTATTACACTGTCCCGGCCTTTGCCATACACTGAAATCGAATTTCATGCTTTTACGACTCTCAGAGATCTTAAGTTCTTCTTACAGCTAGAAAAATCATAAAATGGTTACATTGATATGGAAGTGATGATTCGCGAAATTTGTACATCATGATAAACAGTCTTCGCTCCTGTGTATGGTAGCTCGATAATAATTGCCTAGTTTCCAGCGTTCAAAAGGTCATCATTATATTGACGTGAGCATTTACACCCGTTTTTAGGAAAATCTGTCACTAAGTGCTTACAGTACAATGGAGTAACAGTCACTATTTCAAGTGCTTTTATTGCAAAATTTGTTTCAAGAGTCATCATCAAAATGGTGAAAAATCTGAAAGAAAACGATGTGAAGTTCTTCAACCCTTGTTGTAATGAACATGCTTTTTGTAAATCGTCACGCAATCTTGTCCAAATGTTTAATCGTTTCTGCTTTTACGGACAATACGGAAGAAGTAACATCAACTCCTGTTCATACTTTAAATTTTGTGAAGCATATAACATTTATGACTGTTTCGTTTTCATCCATAATCATCCACGATGCCCCTAGCTTGCTATAAGCATTTTAAATTAAACTCCCGAACACAAACCTCTAACCAATTTTAACCGGCTTACGAAAACCGCGCAATCTGTATCACTATGCCATACGGCATTAGACTCATGTCACCCTTGGTGACCTATTTTTGCTGTTTTTGTCCAGTTTGGTTCGAGTGATGCCTACAGCCTGCTGAAAGGTGCCTTGGGTAATTTTGAAGACTTTTTGTCTCGATGTGGCGAGGACGTGGTAGTACTGGGTCACACTCACGAATGGCGCGGAGAGACGATCAAAAGCAGAATCGGAAAATTGATTTACGTCAACACTGGATCGTGGATTGATTATGCACATGCGGTAAATGCTAATTGCTTGAACCTTGGCTCAAAACTGTACATACAGAATATTGCTCGTTATCGATAGTTTCAATTTCTTAGGCACATACATGCTAAAGTAAAGTTACAAACTTTAAGTGCAGACTGGTTCATTCTAGCAACATAATGACATCAGGACATAACGATAAAGAAAAGATTTTTTTTTTCTTAGTACACTGGAAAAAACAATTGAGGATTGGGTTTATTTGAAATATTTCGCCAAAAAATTGTATTGGTTTTACCATTGAAATTAATACTTGATGTCTTTAGATCTGTTTACCGATAGATGTTTTGCAGGTTTACACTAAACGTGTTTCCTCCACATCATTGGTTAGCTATAATGGATCTTAATGTAGACGGGAAAGTCTAAAATGTGTAATTCACAACTTGAGGTTTAACTCAGACTTACTGAGCCCGTCCGTGACTACCTTGCTCGAAATGTACAAAGTGCCATACATATGTTTCAACACCATTTCAGATAATTATTCATACCAAATCGTACCTGTTTGGTATGCTACCATGCATGCAACGGCGGCTGACAGGCGAGTTTGCAATTGGACAAGCCATGGTTCGTAATTTGCCGAGAACGCAGTCAAGCCAAAATATCAATAGTGAGACCAAACGAGCCTAATATGCCGCCAAAGCGTACAAAGAAAACCCCGAGGAGTACTTGGAAAAGTTTGGGTGAGGAAGATATGTTGAGGTCTAGGAACCCCTACCCCGTCTCAGACCAAAAACAGCTCAATTTGCTTCCCGATCTCAGACTAAAGGGTTAGAAAAATACAAATTTGACATCTTTTTCCGACATTCAACAACACCATCCCAGATTAACAGGCCAAAATTAAAAGCTTATTACAGAACCTGGAAGGTCAAAATGGGACTCCATCCAGCCGCATTTATCCATATAGCGTATATATACTAGTTATGCAACGCTTTCGAGTGGTATACTATGGAATATCCCACGAGAAAGTGTTGTGTAACTATTTTATACCATGCCATAGAAAATACGCTTACTAAATTTCGTCGAGAATACAGTCGCAGCGCACTATGGGAAGATTGGGTTGAATACCGTCGAATATACAACGGCTTTCCTGTATTCTGATTGGCTGTATTTTCTATGGCATGGTATAAAAGGCAGTACCACCCGGGGGAAGAATGGAGCAATTACCGTACCCAAATTTTGCGGCCTTCGTAGACGCTCTTTGTGCTCGTCACTGCGCAGTCTCAAAAAGAGCTCCTGCGTATGAAGTTAACCCAATTCAGCAAAATCTTAATATCCCATCTCGATTGCAATAGAATAAAATTTATACATAGAGGATAATACATGGTTGCGCGGAGATATGAAATTTATCTTCGAGTGTTCAAATCGATAGCGATAGAGATTTCGGATTTGAACACGAGAAGATAAATTTCATATCTCCAAGTAACCATGTATTATTCTTTTTATTATATAAACCTACTAATTACGATGTTTTTTACGATTTTCCGAAGATTTCCGACCATTTTCCGAAGATTTCCGAAAATTTTCAAAATGCTGTCCGAAGGTTGTACGAATGATTCCGAACATTTTCCGAAATTTTCCGAAGTTTTCCGAAGATTGCCGAAGATTGCCGAGGAAGATCCGAAGATGTTTCGACTTAAGATCGATTTACTTTGGCCCATTGAGCATTGAAACATGGCAAACTCTGCAAGCTGTTTGGTCAAAATGATATCACACATGTGTGGATATCATTTTTATCCACACATGTGTGATACCATTTTTCTCGATTTGCTACCACTCGCTAAAACACTGCAGTTTATATAATAAGATGTTTTATTTTCTTCACAGTTTTCTTACGCCAAAATCGTCCCTCCAAGAAAGTCTGAGCCAGGATTTGTTGAAATTCAACACGACTCGTTGAATTCCAACAAAGTGGTGTAATCTGATACCAGCCGTCTCCGCAGCTGCCTTTGCCACGTAAAACTAAGTGCTGTGGAGGATAGTGATGCATTGGTTCTTTGCCTTTCGTCATATTTATGTTAATTAGTAAGCTTATAGATCCTGAACGTGAAGAGAAAAAGACATGTACAGTGAATCCTGTATTAAGCGGACACTCTCAGGAAATGCTTAAATACCATTCTTACAAATGCTGTACTCTTTTGGGACTACTCCCGTAAACTATATATCGAAAATTGATCGAAGCATTACATGTAGTTACAGATCATACCGTAAAATTCAGTTGATCAAACAAGATTTCTATACCAAATGAGACAGAAGAGGTATAATTACAGTAAATAAGGGAAATAATTTTTAGAACCTTGGCTACTGTCCAGTTCATAAAGGGTGTCCGCTTTATACAGGTTTGACTGCCGTATTAACGGGGTGGCCACATCTACGGGATAGGGTCAAATTTTATGACTGGTCTACTTCCGAGGTCTACTTCAAGTAAGTGACCTAACAATTGCGCTTTTAAACAAAAAATCCCGACTGCAGATAAGGTGGCGTTCCAGTGACGCGTACTTTCTTTATGTGCGTTCACGTGCGCGAAAAAAAATTAGCAACAAGGTATGAACGACTTGCAGAAACGTGTACGCAAGTCGTTCATACATTGTCTCTTTATTTTTTCAGGCAAATAAAAAATTACGCGTCACTGAATATCCACCCATATACAGTAAATAAAAACTAATGAAGATTCAATCAGCAAATAATTTATACAATATAATGGGGAAATGAATATAACTGGGTTGAAAAATGGGTATTTGGTTCGAGTGACCGTATTAACGAGGTACAATTATAAAGGATTATACAGGTTGGGATTTCAGAATATGGTCGTTGGCCGCTTTTACGGGGTTTTATTATAAAAAAAAATGTATGGGCGTTTCGCCGGGACAAAAAAAATGGGGATTCCTCTCCTACCCATCCATTTATCTAGTGGGTTTATGACTCGTCTTCTCGGCTTCCGACCGCTATATTTCTTCCCCAGGTACGCATGCGCAATAAGCTTAGCTTGAGAAATTCCTTTCTAGATAGATTTGAACTAATTGTTTTCTTAATTTTTTGTGGTACGGTATGTAATTTATGATACATTCCAGCTTGTGTAATGCAGAAAGCCCTGGTACACGGGGTTGGTAACGGAACGGTTATGTAAGGAAAGTTTCCATAACAATTGCTTTAACTGCCTCTTTGTAAGCTAATAAAACTTTTCTCTTTAGAGTGAAGAGACTGTATTGAATGATAAGTAGAGATGACTTCTATTCAGTCAATGCCACGACAAAAGTGTGGAACTATCGCATCGAATAACAAGTATTACAAAACTTTCCCAGCAGTGCCGATGCAAGCAAAAATAGTGTCATGTAACAGGGATTTCTTGTCATTAAATAAAAAGTGATAAGCGCGAGCTTCTCAATACTGTGTATTGTTTTTACATAATGGACTGTGCAATAACTATCGGGAGGTGGGGGTTCTAAAACGAGTACAAAACGGCTAAAAGTTAACTCAACCCCCCCCCCCTCCCCCCCCCACCCTGTACAAAGGCTGAAATAACATCTCACTCCCTGAACTAGAGCTATAGTTTGCCCCTTCCCCCAACCCCAGCTCCAATTGCATTTAAGATATACAGCGAAACATGATGATAGTCTCTTCAGTGACAGGACCGGTATAACTCAGACTATTCATGCAATAACAACAGGCATCCAAGAGAATGTCCAGTGCCCAGCTGATGAAAAAGTACAAAGCAACATATCCAACTGGAATAAAAAATAGATTGACAGAAGTAAGAATGAAGGTGAAAAAAGAAAAAAAGAAAAAAAGAAGCTGTGGAAAACAATAAAGCTTGTAATGTATTTATCTTACTAGGAGAAATTGCATTAGATTGTGAGTATGACCCTGAGCTGAATGGTGTCCAACAAATTAAGAAAAAAGTCGATTTGGAAACACCTTCCATTTTATTTCGCTAACTGATTAAGCTTGTTTGAGAGACTTGTTAAAGTGCAACTGCTTCCGTGGAGCAGCTCAGAAAGCAATGACCTGATAAGGCATAAAATTGACAGAACTGATGAAAGTTAAAATAATTCAAAACATGACATGATCACCTGCGATATGCCCGCTGTTTTATTTTACATACATTTTATACAACGTAAAAAGTAAACGTGTGATTTCGTTAAAAAAAAGATATCACCCGCTTCTTTCCCTTGAAAAATCTAGACATTGCCCCCCCCCCCCCTCTCTCAAAATGAAGTGTTACCTTACACTCTGCCCCCTCCCCGCTTTAGATAAGATCAGATTGTATTGCCTCTCCAAAAATGGTTTTTCAGGGTAAATTACAATGAAATATTAAAACTGTACAGCTAAAAAATAAAATCATTCTAAATATTATAAAGGGTTACGTATAAAAGGGTTCTATGTATCAATAAAATTCTTCCAAGCGCGACGTTTTACATTTCCCTCCCGATAAGTAATGCACAGTCCCTAGAACTTTCTTAATTCCTAGAACTTACTCCCAACCGGCACCGAACAACCGTAATCCAATAGTGCAAGCTGATAGCGTGAGCGAATCACTTCGCCAAAAAATTGTCAGTTTTTGGCGCGCGGGGGTTTTGATGTACATTTCCACCGGCGAAGTTAAAAATAGGTCACCAAGGGTGACATGAGTCTAATGCCGTATGGCATAGTGATACAGATTGCGCGGTTTTCGTAAGCCGGTTAAAATTGGTTAGAGGTTTGTGTTCGGGAGTTTAATTTAAAATGCTTATAGCAAGCTAGGGGCATCGTGGATGATTATGGATGAAAACGAAACAGTCATAAATGTTATATGCTTCACAAAATTTAAAGTATGAACAGGAGTTGATGTTACTTCTTCCGTATTGTCCGTAAAAGCAGAAACGATTAAACATTTGGACAAGATTGCGTGACGATTTACAAAAAGCATGTTCATTACAACAAGGGTTGAAGAACTTCACATCGTTTTCTTTCAGATTTTTCACCATTTTGATGATGACTCTTGAAACAAATTTTGCAATAAAAGCACTTGAAATAGTGACTGTTACTCCATTGTACTGTAAGCACTTAGTGACAGATTTTCCTAAAAACGGGTGTAAATGCTCACGTCAATATAATGATGACCTTTTGAACGCTGGAAACTAGGCAATTATTATCGAGCTACCATACACAGGAGCGAAGACTGTTTATCATGATGTACAAATTTCGCGAATCATCACTTCCATATCAATGTAACCATTTTATGATTTTTCTAGCTGTAAGAAGAACTTAAGATCTCTGAGAGTCGTAAAAGCATGAAATTCGATTTCAGTGTATGGCAAAGGCCGGGACAGTGTAATACTGCAAAGCGGCCAAACAAACGCATTTTGATTTAGTCGCGTAACTTGATTTACATTTATCCATGTACATCTTTTATTTTTGAAGGTTTTTGTTTGCACTGTAAAGAAAAAATTGGTCAAAATTCGAATGACTTAAATACAAAATACGAGGTAAAGTTTTCTATTTTTTAAAACAAAATAAATATTTGGTCGCATTGTGTAAATAAACGCGAGTCGCCGTCGAAATATTTTTTCTCAAAGAAGACGAAAACACAAGTGCTTAACTGAACTGAAAACGAAGATTTATTTTCACAAAAAGCTTACAAATGTCTTAACTGGAAAATTATTACGTCCTGTTCAAGTGTTGAATAATCGTGACTTGAGAAAGAACTTTTAATTATGCGTGGGAACACGTGTCGCTGATTGGCTGTTTTTAATTGAAACTAATCGTGCGTGTCCGTACGGAGTCCGTTCTTGCAGCTGATCATTGTTTTCTACATTACAGCGAACGATTATCGATCCCGAACCATTCCCTTGGGATTGCTAACAGCTTTTTTCATATAACAAAGAGTCTAATGCGCATGCGCAAAGCGCACGCAAGCATTAGACTCAAAAAACAATCATTTCACGCTTTCAGCTGTGCGCTTTCGAGTTATGGGGCACCTTGGGAAGTTTGGATAGCATGAAAGGAGCTAGCAGTAGGCGAACCGAGTTGCCACGGTGAAAGTCTTGGATTTTTTAATTTTTTCGTGTTCCTGTAGCGGCTATACATTACTGGTAAGTAAGTAAATATGAAAAAAGTGTTTCTTTTTCTCAATATTGGCTAAAAATGGCATTTCCGGGCATCTCTTAATTGCGTCTACGCTTAATCTGGCCAGCTGGCGGCTCGCACCTCCGGCGCTTCGCCATTGCCTCCGTTATTCGAAAAATCTAGCTATGGGCCTGACTAGAGTTGCTCGAGATCATGCTCTAACGCTTCGTTCGTGCTCTCCAACTTCCTGCATGCACCACAACTCGATAGTGCACGCTAAAGCATGGACCAATAGTTAGCAACATTACTTCACTAAATGAAAGAAAGACAGGAGCCTTTATTTACACTTAAAGTGTAACGATAAACGCGTGAAGAGCTTCAAGCCCCGTGGTTAACGAGTGAGTCTATCGACGCTTTAGGACAAGTTAAAACGGGCGTACCGTTCTGAGATCCGCCGTAAGGGCTTCTTTAGAAATAAAGTGGCTTTAGTAAAAAAAACTTACTTTTTACAAGAATAATATCTTTTCAAATTTAGACAACAATTGAAATCCAGCTTCGCAACCGTTTATAAATCGAGCGCTATCTCAAAGAGGCAGTCGGTTAGAAATTACGATGCGCATGATCTATTCGTATCCAGTGCCTCTCGACCAAAGCAAGGTTTTGATCTTTGTATGGCGCTTGATGGGAAAACATCTTTCTATTCTCACTGGGAGCCCTCAAGCACAAACGCCCCTAATTCCTTTGGGATATCACTTGTTTACTTCCCTGCTTCTGTATATACTCAAGGGAGTCTACTGTGCATACTTTTTTGGCTAGTTCAGTATAAATAAGTCTGTTTCGTCCTGTTTTTCACTCTCTTCGTTTAAACGGACGGCAGACATCAGATCGTCGCCCCACCCTCCTCCCCGCAGCGATGGCTCACATTTGTGCCTTTATAGTTCCCGCTCCTTTCCGCCTCCGGGCTCGCCTCTTCCCATATCTTATCCCAACCTGGGGCTCCCGGTGGGAATTTATTACTAGTTAACTGTTCAACTGGAAGACGTGTCGTGCGCCGTCAGTCAATAGCTGTTGTTGCTGTCTGCAGTTTTTTTTTTTCTTTAGCCGGCTTTTTCTACAGGACTCAGTATAAAACAGAAATTGTGAATGAGAAGTGAAAATATACAACGTTTTTTTTTTTAAAAAAATGGCAATTTTGAATTGCTAAGTGACGTTTAATTTTATGCAAAGTGGTTTCGAGTCTATTTTCCCATCCATGGTGGCGTAAGAGATGAAAAGACCAACTCCTCCAAGCACGTTAAGGATCAAGAATTTTAAAAAGGAAACAAATGGTTTCAAAATCAGCTGTAACTTTGGTTCGATTTATTCTACTAAGCTGAAGTTAATTTTTCCTGATTATAGCACTCGGCATTTTTTCTTGACTGCCGAGTGAAGACATTGTTTCCCGACCTGTTTGGTATCTCATAGGGATTTAGCACTGTATTCATTTGGGGGTGTTTCTGACCACCTGACGTGTTAGATGATTTCACACTCCACAAACGACCACCGCCAATTTCTCAAACATTTCCTGTTTTTAGCAAAAGGGTACGTGACCCACCAAAAGTTCCGATACTTCTTTGAAGTGTAAAGCACGAGGGAACTGACTGTGTATTATAAGTTTGCCTTCACTTATTTCGAACTGTATTCTTTTCACACAAAAATATCAAATAACTTTACGTAGGTATTAAGTTTATTATATGGATGTGTAAAAAGACCGTCGTGTACTAAGCTGAACTCAATATATGATACCTTGAGAGTTGATTTAAGAATCGATGTTTTTTAATATCTTAACACATCCTAAGTTCCCCCTTGTTAGTAAGTTTTCATGTTGACACCCCATACGATCTCGTTGTCATAGTACTGTAAAGGGCTGCTTCTTGAAGGCGCTAACTCATTAAGGTAAAGCTCATGAATACTGATCTGTTTACAACCACTAGAATCCAAAAGATTTTTTTTTTTACTCAACTTGTGAAAAGATCCACAGTAAAGGTTAGGTCATTCCTATATTTGTAAGTATTTGGATTTTTATTATGAAGCTTTTGTAAAAAGATGCCACATCATTATTTTCTTCAAAAGTCAAACTTTTCAAGAAAATAAATTGCTTTTCAATAACAGTTTTCAATTATGACGCGAATGTCCCACTATAATTCTTCGTGACTGATCAACACTAATACAAAGGACAACGGAAACTATAAACAGATAAGTGACTTTATTGTTTGCCGGAAAAAGCCAAGCAGCAGCAAGGGGGGAGTGAAACCGAAGGCCTACCCCTTGATGCGGCTCGCGGGTGGGTGGGTGGGGATAACAAAAATACAAAGACGGCTCTGCTAGCTAAGAAAGACTGATACGAATAAAAATATATCGTGGGCTTAAAAGGCAAGCCCATGTCACGCACTGACAATGATTGACACTTGCTACTACGTATTATACAACCATTGGCCAGAGTCCAATACTTAACAATTAGTTTTCGTACATGCCCCGATTATAAAAGGGCCATTACAATTTAGTTCTTTTAAGGCTGAGTGATTCACAGAGCCAACATTCTTCACAGCATATCAGATATCCATGCAACCCATTTGGTTTAAACGAAGTTCATAATAGAGTCGTTTTACTTGAAGAAGCATTAGCCTGAAGAACGTCAACCTACGGAACGTTACTTGAGGTAAATGAGCAACTTGTTTTGGGGAAAAAGTTATATATCTTTGGAAAATTACCGAGCCAAAGATCTTAGTACCCGTGCAAAACGTATCTTCGCTGGCAATGTATTTACGCACTCGAAGTAAGTACCGCTGACAAGAATGTCGAAAAAACCTTCTTGGCTTCCATTCCATTTGAAGGAACAAGTTTTAAAGGCGTTACTCGTGTGGAGGCCGGCAACCTTCAACTTTTTAAACTTAGGCTGATACTTTTTTCAATTATAGCTTATTTAAATTGCTAAATTATCTTAGTTTTTATAACGATAGTCTTCAATATAGGGATATCTTAAGACTCCCTTCTTCAAATATATGTTTACCAATTTGTAGGTATGTTTGTTTGACATGAGTCTAATGCCGTATGGCATAGTGATACAGATTGCGCGGTTTTCGTAAGCCGGTTAAAATTGGTTAGAGGTTTGTGTTCGGGAGTTTAATTTAAAATGCTTATAGCAAGCTAGGGGCATCGTGGATGATTATGGATGAAAACGAAACAGTCATAAATGTTATATGCTTCACAAAATTTAAAGTATGAACAGGAGTTGATGTTACTTCTTCCGTATTGTCCGTAAAAGCAGAAACGATTAAACATTTGGACAAGATTGCGTGACGATTTACAAAAAGCATGTTCATTACAACAAGGGTTGAAGAACTTCACATCGTCTTCTTTCAGATTTTTCACCATTTTGATGATGACTCTTGAAACAAATTTTGCAATAAAAGCACTTGAAATAGTGACTGTTACTCCATTGTACTGTAAGCACTTAGTGACAGATTTTCCTAAAAACGGGTGTAAATGCTCACGTCAATATAATGATGACCTTTTGAACGCTGGAAACTAGGCAATTATTATCGAGCTACCATACACAGGAGCGAAGACTGTTTATCATGATGTACAAATTTCGCGAATCATCACTTCCATATCAATGTAACCATTTTATGATTTTTCTAGCTGTAAGAAGAACTTAAGATCTCTGAGAGTCGTAAAAGCATGAAATTCGATTTCAGTGTATGGCAAAGGCCGGGACAGTGTAATACTGCAAAGCGGCCAAACAAACGCATTTTGATTTAGTCGCGTAACTTGATTTACATTTATCCATGTACATCTTTTATTTTTGAAGGTTTTTGTTTGCACTGTAAAGAAAAAATTGGTCAAAATTCGAATGACTTAAATACAAAATACGAGGTAAAGTTTTCTATTTTTTAAAACAAAATAAATATTTGGTCGCATTGTGTAAATAAACGCGAGTCGCCGTCGAAATATTTTTTCTCAAAGAAGACGAAAACACAAGTGCTTAACTGAACTGAAAACGAAGATTTATTTTCACAAAAAGCTTACAAATGTCTTAACTGGAAAATTATTACGTCCTGTTCAAGTGTTGAATAATCGTGACTTGAGAAAGAACTTTTAATTATGCGTGGGAACACGTGTCGCTGATTGGCTGTTTTTAATTGAAACTAATCGTGCGTGTCCGTACGGAGTCCGTTCTTGCAGCTGATCATTGTTTTCTACATTACAGCGAACGATTATCGATCCCGAACCATTCCCTTGGGATTGCTAACAGCTTTTTTCATATAACAAAGAGTCTAATGCGCATGCGCAAAGCGCACGCAAGCATTAGACTCAAAAACTCCAAAAAACAAATGCGACTGCTTTACGCGTATGTTGCAATTATGTTCATTCAATCGCTTTGAAGAAAATCGTTCGTTACTTTGCAATTGGGACGCAGTTAAAACTTACATAGCATATTTAGGTATAGGAAACATATTTTATCAAACAGGACTAATTTCTGCTTTTGCTTTTAAAAAAAATATAGCGAAACCGATTCAGGACAGTAATGACAAACCAGATTTTTAACTCTAATTACAGTTGAATCCCGATAACTGGAACCTTCACTAACCTAAACCTTCCGGTAATTCGAACCTTTTTCGATTCCTCGGGCGTATATCCGCCCAGACTGTATATCTTAAAAAAGACCTTTTTTTTAAATTTTACTTTTTGTAGAATTTTGTATTTTTGGGCTTTTTAGCATATTAAACATTTGAATTTTTAAACACACCTTTTCACTTGTCCTTTTAAATTTTTAGCTGTACACTGATGGCGCTACAAGCGTGTCTAAATAAACTTTGATTTAAGCTCCAGAAAGTATGTGAAGATTTGAGCTGCATAACGTTAAGTACGAATGGTTGCTTTATATTTAGCGCTCACTCGCTTAGCGAGGGTTGGATAAAGTGGACATATAAGAATACCTTTTCACTTTCACTTGTCTATTTAAACTTTTAGTTGTACACTGATGGCGCCATAAGCTAGAAGCTTTAAGTTTTCCGTGTCTAAATAAAGTTTAATATAAGTTTATTATGAGTATGTAGAAGATTTGAACTTCATAAGGTTGAGTACGAATGGTTGCTTTATATTTAGCGCTAAGAAGCGAGTGTTGGGTAAAGTGGACGATATAAGAGAGTGAGGCGAGTTGGTTTCTTGCAATGGGAAACTCGGAGTCTTCACATTCCGCAAAGACCTCTGGAAAGGTAAGGCGGTATACTATCTCTTGGCGGGCTATATTTTGGAAATTTTTAAGGGTTTTATGGGAAGATTTTAAAATAAACTATTTGGTGATTCTTTTCATATTTTAAGGATCATTTTATTAACTTTGGGATATTTTAGATATATTTTGGGAGATTTCAATTGTCGCAAGGCAAATAAGAAGTAGGAAACGAGCCAAAGGCCTTCGGTTAACTCGTTTTAATTCTTGTGCTTCTCTGCTACAAGCGTAGTCGAAAGCGTAATTGAGAGTGAACTATTATGTTTTTATTATTCATTGGGAGCTACAAGGCAGCTCTATTTATGTGAAACAATAATTAGTATATACCACACAAGTGAATGGTGCTTTTTGCGCGCGCTGATTGGTTAACTCGGAGGTGATTAGCGAAGTACTATTTACCTTCGAGCAGCCAATTTATAAAGAGAAACAAGCTGCCTTCGCGCGTCGCTTTTTTTACCGAAAGTGATGTTTTAGTCCGCTAGTTATTCAACTTGTGTGGAATATACTAAAACAATTATTCAACTCAGTGTCGGTGAATGCGGTGGATATTTACCTCGCCGGAGAAACATCCACCACTATTCACCTCCACTTCGGTGAATAATGATTAATTACTTTTCGCAAGCTTTCATGCTATTCATAATTATGCGAAAGATAGGTGTTTCAAGATGCCTCAAGTTGCGAGAAAAAAAGGAATGGCTCGTGCACAGATTTGCAAAAAAAAAATATTTCTTTAGGATTGAATTTTCCTACTCAAAGAATTAGTTCGCTCCGAAGAAAGCTAGTAATTCATTTCAGATTCTGACGAAAGGAATTTTAGTTTACAGTTGTAAAAATATGTGATTAGCAAAATGCACCCAACCGATAACAAAGGGTTGCGAAGGTGCGAACTCCTGTAAGCGAACCTAGTCTTTTAACGAGGCAAGCGAGCCTATCACTTTGCGAGCTCGGCCTAAAACGTGCGAACGATTATTTTGCAATTTCGCAGCTAAAAACACCCCTTAAGGACAGAATTAAGTTTTACAATAGAAAACAGATTTTAAGCTACAATAAATAGACATACTTTCAGAGTTTTCGTTAGCGTTTTCGTTAGCGGCTAACCAAAATTATTTCAAGTTAAAGAAAACATAAGGTCGAAACAAGGATTACCTTTTGACAAGCTTTATATGAGTAACCGTTCAGCGGCTACGGAAAAGTAGTTTAAAACCGAAAGGTAATTTTGAAGTAAACTGCAACGCGAGTTCTCACTGATCGATTAAGCGCCCAACCACGAATAAGCGCCCCACCCCCCCCCCCCCCCCCCCTCGAATAATTCGCCCATTCTGTAGGTAGGAAAAGTTAATAAGCGCCCAGCCTCGAATAAGCGCCCACCTCAAATAAGCGCCTACTTTCAAGGTCCAAAAATTTAATAAGCACCCTGTTAATCGAATAAATACGGTAGTTGTACTTCTAGTTCGTTCATGCAGATTGACTTGAGCAATACAGTTGATGATCAACCATCAACCCTGACAATTTTGCCAGAAAAACCTCTGATTCCATCATTACTGCCTTCTAAATCAGCTCTGCGGCACTCTCAACTAAAGAAAGACCATCACATTGACTTGGCTCAAGTAGTTTAATTCTATCAAACTACTCGATACCCTCTCCAAAAATTTAATTGCATGGGATCGTGTAGCCTGACGTCTGAACACATCAGGTTAACATCAGGTTAACATGTTAACATCATGTTAACATGTTAACATCATGTTAACATCAGGTTAACATGTTAACATCATGTTAACATCAGGTTAACATGTTAACATCAAGGTTAACATGTTAACATCAAGGTTAACATGTTAACATCATGTTAACATGTTAACATCAAGGTTAACATGTTAACATCATGTTAACATGTTAACATCAGGTTAACATGTTAACATCAGGTTAACATGTTAACATCATGTTAACATCAGGTTAACATGTTACCATCATGTTAACATCAGGTTAACATGTTAACATCAAGGT
>NW_027558876.1:0-7729 GCF_052425735.1 Oculina patagonica | reverse complement strand
CAATTAATACTTTTTTCGACGTTTTTGCTTGTTTACAAGCTAAAAACGTAGAATAGGGGTTAGTGGACAAAATTTGGAACCACATATTTGTAAACTCTCAAGGGACTTTTTTAATTTATCAAGGGACTGTTTTAATTTCTCAAGGGATTACTTTCCGCTGTGGGTGATCACTTGCGATCTCGTGAAAAAAACGTGACTTGTCACATTTACAAACGTTATATAACAATTTTAAAAGTGACATGTCAGCTTTCTTATCTCAACGCACGTGTGTCTGAAAGGCGATCTATAAAAAGCGTCGCACAAACAATGGATTGCTTAACTAAAACACGAATAAATAATCACTAGCAGTTACATCATTTTAAAATTACAAACGTCAAAAATAAACCATACCAAAAAACTCCCTCTTTTCAAAGATATTATTGAAGTTAAAACAAATGCAAGAGATGGGGGCTTCTTTTAGCTTAGGAGCGGTTAAAAATTAGGCCAAATTTGGTCGCTTCATGTAAGCGCAACTCTATTTCGTCATCAGCCTAGGTCGTTAGGGACGTGACCTTGCGTTGACAGGGAATGACAGCAATGTTGCATGAATCGGCTTTACAACATGCGATCGTATCTACGCAGTTCGAGTGGAATTTCAGTCAAAGACAGCAAAATTCTTTCGTATTTCATCTTCAAATATAATTCGAAAGCATTCACTGTATATATGGCTTTTGTTTAATCCTGGGTCTTGATATCCGACCCTCGCAGAGCCTAGACAAAACGCAGCTTGAGTGTAACGATTTGTTTACGCCCCAATTACATGTATATGTGCAATGTTTTCTCCGACAGTAGTCGGAAATATCCGTATTTTTTTCGTGCTTTTTTGTGGAGCAATCGTAACGATACGGCCTTCAACTCATTGAACAGCGGTCTACCCGGCTATAACAATTCAAATATGGCGTCGCAAAAATAAAGCGTCGAACGCATATTTTGCTGTTTCATTTGCTAATTTCGCTGCCGTAATCGACTGCCTCGAAAGGTCCTTGCAATTGTAAAGTATAGAATTGTCAGATCTCGGTGAAATTTGCACTGTTTATTTGTGTAATGTTAAGGAATATGTGTATAAAAACCCGGCGCGGACGAGCCATTTTTGACAAAATTATATGGCTGCATTTCCTCCGCGAAGATAGGAAATTGTTAAACTAAACTACAAAGAAACTGTAATGATAAGTTCGAAGAACAATGCACAGGATAAACCTTTGACTCATACTTCATGCAAAAACGTTGACATCTCGAAGAGACTTTGATTTTACTAGGCATTATCCTCTATGTTGCCAACGAAATTGCAAAAAACAAACATCCTTATATACCGTAAAAACCCGCAGATAAGCCACACCTTTTTTCCAAAAATTTTCGCTCGAGATCGGGGGTGCGGCTTATCTGCGGGAACATTAGGAAAAGGTGCCGTAATTTTTCGTGAACTGACACTAATGTATGGAAAATTATGTAAATTAATATAACATAAAATTACAAGAGAGTACCGGTCATTGCTTTTGCAAGTTTGACAGCTCCTATACTGTTTGCAGTGTCGACAATGGCCTATATCTTTAACAGTAATATTGATACTTTACGAGCGAGAAAATACCACGAGTATTCACGAGTAAGATGGCCTATTGTTTCTTTCTCATTTTGCACTTTGATAGAAAATTTGTCGAACTGATTACAAAACTCTCTTCATGCAACGAGTTTATCTCCAATAGATGGCTCCCAAATCTCTTTATTTTGTCGATATGATAGCCACGAAACCCGAACGCCTCCATCGCCATCTTGTTTTGCTTGACATTCTCGCCCTAGTCCCATATTTTGCGTCCGATCAAATGCCTGGTTACTAAGCTACGAACGTTCGGCAAACGCAAGTTCTTGTTGTTGTCACACAAAAATCTATGGAAAAACTGCGTTGAATGAAGAAATACCTCTCAACAAATGCCAGAAAAAGGTCACCATAATATGTCAAAGTTGGTTTTCATTATATTAAAGAGCTCAAATTATGGGTAAGACTGAAGTATTTTCTGTTTCAATGTTCAGTTAGTTTACGTTCTGGGACGAGATGGTCGAGGCGGACGGACGTGTTTTTCGCTAGAGCGCCCTTTGCCTCCGAAGAACCATGGAAATGGACCTGGAAAACCTGGAAAATCAATTATATAATGCCAGGTAAGAAACGACACCGAACGAGAAATCGAAGCGCGAAAAGTAGTGCATCAAGTGAAGATAATTCTCCTGCGGCGAAAAGAATAACATCCACAGATATCGATGCCACGAGGGCCGGCATTCCTTTACAATCAGATATGACGTCGACCCAACCGGAAAACCTATCTACGGCGGAAGAAATTCAAGAAGAACCAACCAGAAGCGAAATGTGGAAGGTTTTGATCGACATACAAGCAAATGTGGCGAAAATTTTAAACGAAAATCATGAACTAAGGAAAGACGTTGACGGTTTAAAGACATCGATGGAATTCAACAATGAGCAAGTAGAAAAACTCAAAAAGGAGAACGCACAACTAGTCAAACAAAACGGTGCCTTACAAGGCGAAGTGTATGATCTTGGAAAGCGAGTTCGCAACCTCGAAGTTGACCACGATGCATTAGAACAGTATACGAGAAAATTCAATGTCGAAGTACATGGAATACCAGAACACGAAGGTGAGAACTTGTCAGACATTATCATTCAAATAGGACAAAAGATCTCAGTCGACATAACCCATCAGGATATCGACATCGTCCATCGTTTGTACAGGAAACCTCCGGCTGTAAGACCTATAATTGTGAGATTCTCATCCTACAAGAAGAAAAGAGAGTTCTACCAGGGTAGATTTCATCTGAAAGACATAAACACTTCGGATATCATTGAATCTGCACAACATAGCATCGACGCAAGGATCTTTATCAATGAGAACCTTACTCAGTGGAGACAAGAACTTTTGGCTAAGGCCAGGAAAATGAAGAAAGCGAAGAAAATCAGTCGAGTCTGGACTGTTGATGGAAAAATATTCGCCCGCAAGACGGAAGAATCCAGACCAGTGAAAATCAGTGAATTGTGGGAGCTGGAAGAGCTAGAAACCTGACGTTATTATGGCTTATATCCTTTCTCACCGTTTGTTCACCAGTTATTGGTGATCAGTATGAAATTGAACGTTATTGATCTATTGAATTTAGTAGCTGATTATTTGCGATTATAATTTTGTAATTTAGGTATTCCAGGCCCGTTCAGGGGCCGGTTCAGGAGGCAAAACACAACCGTTTGTCATGCTTATTCTAATTGGATCGCTCGTCAAACGCATTTTGATACTTTGTTTTAGTGTGCATTTAGCAGCCTTCGGTAATTTCTTAGTATCTTTTTTTCTTTTCGAGTACGTTCTGTGTTTTTTTAATGTTTACTTGTATGTTTACTATGTTTATTATTTTATATTTAGCAACATTTGCGAATTGCTTTCATTGAAATTGGTTATATATCTATTTATTATGATGTTTATTAGCACCTATCGTTCTGTTTATCGGCAGCTTCTGCAGTCCCTGTTTCATGTGTATACGTCAGATAATGTCTTTCAAAATAATATCGCTTAATGTGAAAGGCATAAGCAATCTTAAGAAAAGAAGAACAATCTTTACTTGGTGCCGAAAGCGAAATGCAGATATCACTTTTTTACAAGAAACTCATTCCACACTTCAAACCAAAAGTCAATGGAAAAATGAATGGGGTGCAGAACTTATCACCTGTCATGGGAGCTCCAATTCACGTGGAGTGGCGATTATGTTTAAAAATAACCTTGATTACACAATCCATCACACAATTCTAGACCCCATGGGACGATACATAATTTTAAAAATTAACATAAAAGATTCAACGTATATTTTAATCAATGTATACGCTCCAAACAAGGACAAAGATCATATAGATTTCATAAACAATCTCCTCGCCAAGTTAAAAAACGAAAATCTTGAATCGGAGGAGAAAATAATCATAGGAGGTGATTTTAACTGCCCACTTAATCCAGCCTGCGACAAAAGAGGAGGTTCTCTTAACCAAAGAAAATCGGTGGTAATGTAGCATGCATTGATTGTTTACAAAATGAACTTGATTTAGTGGATATATGGAGAATTAAAAACCCGGATAAAAAAAGTTTTACGTGGAGTCAAAAATCCCCCAGAGTTTTTTGTCGTCTGGATTATTGGCTAATTTCGAATAATTTAAACGATCTTGTAAAATCAACTGATATAGTCGCTGCCATAAGAACAGATCATGACGCAATTGTCTTAGAATTTGAAGAGATAGATAAAGAGCTTAAAGGCCCTGGTTTTTGGAAGATGAACTGTTCCTTTCTTACAGATAAAGAATATGTAGATAGTGTTACGAAAATGATTCCAATTTGGACGGCAGAAGGACAAACAGAACTTTCAGACGACCGTAGCGCTTGGGATTGGATTAAATATAACATTAGAGCGCATACTATATTGCATTCGAAAAAGAGAGCGAAAGAAAGGGTCGAGAAAGAAAGAAATCTTCAAAATGAACTCGACAAGGCAAAGAAAACATTAGATAAAACGTTAAGTGATTCCAACACTTTTCACTATCACGCAGCTCGGGAAAAACTAGAAGCATTCTATGAAGAGAAAACAAAAGGAATAATTATACGTGCACGTGCCCGATGGCACGAACATGGTGAAAAAAGTACAAAATATTTCTTGAACTTAGAGAAAAGAAATCATGTCAAGAAATGTATACGAAAATTATACATTAATGGTGTAATTAACACAGATCCGACTTACATTTTAAGGGAACAGGAACGTTTTTATTGTGATTTATATAAAAGTGGCAATAACGATCCAGACATTGCCCTAAAAAGGTCCACCTTTTTAGGTGATTTAAATATACCAAAACTTTCCGAGGAACAGAAAAGATTATCCTGGTTACTCTTCCATTTTCAATAGAAAAGAGCGTGTGAGGGTAAAATCTCGCTAGAAGAATGTTCTTGTCTCCTTGATAGCTTTCGCGATAACAAAACACCAGGAAACGATGGTATTCCTATTGAATTCTATAAAAAATTCTGGCCTCTAATTGGCGACAGTTTTATAAGATGTGCAAATGAGTGTTTTGAAAAAGGTGAGTTGTCCTGCTCCCAAAAACAAGCGGTGATCACTCTTATCGAGAAGAAAGGAAAAGATCGCTCACTCCTTGAAAATTGGCGCCCAATTTCCCTTGTTAATGTTGATACGAAAATTATGTCAAAAGTAATAGCTTCAAGAATTAAAAATGTTTTACCCGAGATTATTCATCACAACCAGACAGGATACGTCAAGGATCGCTTTATAGGCGAAACTATTCGATCTATTTACGATGTAATGGACTACACTGTCGAAGAAAACATCCCAGGCCTCATGATTTTTATTGATTTCAAAAAAGCTTTTGACAGTGTAGAGTGGGATTTTCTTTTGAAATGCCTAGAAGCTTTTAATTTTGGCCCAGACTTCATTCGCTGGGTCAAAACGTTTTATAAAAACATACAAAGCTGCACCATTAATAATGGTACTGCTTCACGATATTTTACGCTCGAGCGAGGTGTCCGGCAGGGAGATCCACTCTCCCCTTACCTTTTTATATTAGTCGTTGAAACTCTGGCAATCGCTATGCGTCAAAACAAAAGTATTAAAGGAATAATGATCGAGAACGAGGAAACTAAGCTTTTACAATATGCAGATGATACAACTGCAGTGCTCTCAGACATTAATTCAGCAGAAACATTGTTTGAGTTATTGGATAGTTTTAAAGCGATTTCGGGACTTGAGATAAACTGTACAAAAACCGAAGGCATGTGGATTGGATCATCTAAGGAAAACAAAACGAAACCCTTCGGAATCAAATGGCCGAATGAACCGATTAAGGCCCTTGGAGTGTATTTCACTTATGATCAGAAACTGCTTAAAGAAAAGAATTTCATTGAAAGATTGGACAGCATCAAAAAGCTTATCAACATTTGGTCCTCAAGAGGCCTATCAATTTACGGAAAGGTGACAATTATAAAATCATTTCTAATCCCAAAATTTGTTTACACATGCTCGCTTTTGCCCACACCTAACGAATTGGTTAAACAATTGAATCAATTGCTATTTAAATTCCTGTGGAAAGGAACAGACAAAGTAACACGCTTGTCAGCAATAAATGAATATGGGAAAGGTGGCCTAAAAATGATCGACCTAGAGAGCATGGTTAAATCTTTAAGATTAGCATGGCTAAAACGAATATTTTATGGCAATGATGGAACATGGAAGCAGTACTTAAAACACCAATTAAAATCCATTGGGGGTCTTTTTCTTTTTAATTGTAACTACGATGTTAACGATTATACAATCTCTTCCCAGTTTTATCGTGAACTGTTATTGTGGTGGTCGCAATTCCGCGAAAATTTTGCTACCGAAAGGAACTGGCAAAACATCATTTGGAATAACAAAGAAATACGAATAGACAACAAGCCTGTTTATTACAAAAATTATGTTGAATCTGGAATCATCTGTATAAAGGATCTGCTATTCAATTTAAACAATATTGACTCCTTTGACCGCGTTTCATATAAAATAAGTAAAACTAATTTTTTACAATGGGCAGGCCTTCGCCACTCTATACCCAACCTTTCAAAAGGTAGATATGCATGCCCGCCACTTACATCTCCTTCATTTTTCATTGACCACAACATCTTCGACGTGAAGAAAAAGAAATCAAAAGATTATTATTCGCTTCTTGTTATGAACAAAGCACAGCCTCCTAATATTGTTCATAAATGGAAAAGCGATTTCAATATTTCGGATGATCAACTACGAGAATTTTTCACATTACCTCATTCCGTTGTACTCGAATCATATGTAAAGGCCTTTCAGTACAAAGTACTTAACAATATTCTTTACACGAACACGAAATTACACAAAATTGGTTACAGAACAAATGATTTATGTACTTTCTGTGAAGCGGAACCAGAAACTTTGTATCACTTTTTTTACCAGTGCTCCCGCGTCAGGCAGTTTTGGAATGATTTTGAATCTTACTGGTACCTCTTATCAAATCAAGCAGTTCGTCTTACTTTGCAAAACGTTTTGTTTGGAATAATATCAAAACAATGCCCTTCACTTGATTTACTAAATTATTTTATTATTATTGGAAAATTGTTTTTATGGGACTGCAGAAGAAACCAAACATATCCTAAAATTCAAGGTTATCAGAACAAAATACTTACTAAATATGAAACTGAAAAGAAAATTAATAAGAAAAGATATTTCGAAAAGAAGTGGATATATTCTCCCAGATAATAAGTAAGGAATTATAGTGCTAGATTCGCTTTTTTTTTCGTGTGTTTGTTGCTTATTTCTTTTTGTTGCGTGTATTAATTTCGATTATTAAAAGTCCAAACTATTGATGTAAACTTGCTATATGGAAATTATTATCATCTGTTACTTAATTGTAAATTAACACTCGTTACTTTTTTTTATTCCAATCACCTATGTAATGCTAAGTGTGTAAATATCAATAAAGGAAAAAATTAAAAAAAAAAAAAAAAAAAAAAAAGACTCAACTTTGGATTTTTGATTCGACTTTGGATTTCCTTTGATTTACTTTCAAAAAACTTTTTTTCCAACATTTGAGTTGTTAAACTCAGGGTGCGGCTTATCTGCGGGTGCGGCTTATACGCGGGTGTTTACGGTA
>NW_027558875.1:0-7692 GCF_052425735.1 Oculina patagonica | reverse complement strand
AAATTTCTAGACCCAAACTTTAACTCATTTCTTACCAAGTTTTTTTGCAGGTATTAAGACCGGGTGGAATAGGTTGCGTTTAATGGCCCATAACTCAGAAAGTATTACACTTTCACAGATTAAGTATATATATTTTGGATCCTCGATAGTTACTCTACAGGATAGGGTTAATATTTTACATATCTGAAGTTAATTATTAACAGAATTATGACAAACTCAACCCTATTTGTCACAAAATGCTTGTTTTTCTCACTTTACAGGGCGTTCTGGGAATATTTTGTTATATTTTGCTACAAATATAGTCGTAATTTTTTAGAGTTGTTCCTTGCCTTTGATAAAAGATACAAAAGTACACGAAAACGACACAAAATTCGTCGAAATCACATATAATTGTGTCACGGCAATTGCGTGACAGAACGCGCGACGGGCATAAATTTGCATAGACGATTGTTATCGCCTCAGTAGTTCACTAATTATGCTCGTACACGGATTCCATTATTCCAGGAGTTATTCCTGCCTGATTTCGGCTCATTTCGGCTTGAATTTTCCACTTCAGCACTGAAACTTGATCTTTCGCCACGTGGACTGTTATTTTCGGAATATTCTTCTCGATCGTGGTGAAAATAGCGCTTGAATGTATCGGAATAGTTTGATTTGAAATCCGAACGGCTTAATTCACTCTCAGAACCACTTTCTTCAGCGAAAATCCGCTCCAACTCTTCTTTACGCATAAACAAAGCGGCATTTAAACTTACTGGCGATCAAATAACACAAGCACGATAATTTTCTCGCTAAAAATCTCGCTAAATCCTCTCATCCACGTTTCTTTCCTCAGTGATCGTGGGTTTTCCTTATTTACTAGTTGTCAATTGATTTTCACTCCCTCTGGCAAACAATTGCGTCATTTATTGCCAAAATAATCTTCACGTGTCTCAGGAGCCGATATATCGGCTTCTGGTAAGATATGAGTTAAGGTGGCTTTAAAACCGCTTAGTTGTTTGGTTGAAATAAAATTGGTATTTTTAGTTTTTCGTCTCAATAGTAAGCTTCCTTATTCTTACTAATTTCACACGTACTTAATTTCGCGAAAATTCGAGAGCCGAGTATTAATTTACGCTATTGCAAGGAAAATTAGAGCAAAAGCGTATTAAATTTGAGATTTTGCCAGTGTTTTTATGGATCAGTCGTCAAAGACTGAGGAAATACTGTAAAGACATTGTAAAGGTCTGGTTGCAAACGGAAACTCTGGTGACTGCACTTTGGCCGATTTATAAGCTTAAGTAAACAGTTATCAGAGAAGGTTGATAGTCGAAAACAAGACGGAAAGATATTTTCAAGGGTAGATAGTTCCAAAATTTTACTGTTTTGATATAATTACCGTACCCAAATTCGCAAGTAGCCAATCAGAAGCGCGATCTACTGTCCTGATATCCTACGATATCAAGTCACTGACCTGATATGCCACCATATCACGGTCACTTTGATGTAAAGTAGTTTTTCTGTACGATGAATTGAAAAGATGTTTTACCTATAAAAACAAAACTTCGTAATTTAAGTTTAGCGGTGTTTAGCAGTCGTAAAGAGAGAAAAACATTCCCGCCAAAACTAAAATTGAGCGCGCTCGCCAATTGCGCGTTGTTTGCCGACAAGTACTGAGACATTCAGACTGAAAAAATGGAGTCGGAATTTCCAAATTTTTCGCTTAAGTTGGATTTTGAAAATTAAGAGAATGAAACTCTAAACAAACGAGCAGAAAAAAAGGCAGAAGAAGAACTTGGCAAAAGTGTTGAAGATCAATTCAACACAATTTGCAATGCGTACCTTGCAAGCATGGCTTCACTCAAAGCGAGAAATATAACCGGATTTTTGGCTGAATTTGGGTACGGTAAATACCTAATCGTACCTTTTTGGTACGCTTCGGCTGCATATCAGGCTCGTTTGGTCTCGCCATGGGTATTTTGGCTCGACTGTGTCTCGCCAAAATACGAACCATGGCTCGACCAAACTCGCCTGATATGCTACCGAAGTGTACCAAAAAGGTACGATTAGGTATAAATATGGTATTAATTTTCGCGCGTTTAAATTTCGCGCAATGTTTTTTTCGCACGAAAATTAGTTAGTTGCCTCCATTTTGCCTTGATCTTTCCTCTACGCCTCTACCGTAAGGAACAGTTTGCTATTTTATCGTTTTTCAAGTTCCTTTAAGACTGGTTCTCATATATTCGCCCTGATCGCGAACGGGGCGATTATTTGACAACATTACACAGACGATCGCTAACGTCTGCGGCGATTGAGGCGATCACGATCGCTTGGATCGCCCATGCTCTATCCTTCTAACTTCTCTTTCCCTTCTTAGCCATGAAACTGTAATAACTGAGAAGATAGGAGGTCATGAGTAAAATGATTGTTTTCGCAGGTTTTCGCTCATACCGCTGTCGGGCTCGTGTCCAAGAGTCCTGGTACCAACTGTTTGGAAGAAGATGGCGGCGTTTGTCTGTGCAAAGCGTTTTGCTGTTCCCAGGAGTTTACCGTTCCAAGCTAGCACATGATTAAGGCCACCTAGCTTGACTTTGTCCTGTTTTTTTTTACATTATGACTAGTATGGCCGAAGTAAAGGAATCTTTGGAGGAGAATAGTTCGAGTTTCTGGACAACTCCTGCCGATGATGGCTTCCGGTTTTCGAATCTCAAGGCAAATCACATGTCAGTCCTTAAAGAAAGCGGGCCTTTTGTTGCTTTTGTGTTATCCTATTGGGATAACGTATTAGGACCAAGACTGCAACATGTGTGGAGAGGAGCTGGAGACACAGAATCTCAGGTTCGTTTATATATAGGCAAATTGTCCCCTCAGGCTGTTCTAACTATTCTCTATGATGCATCCAAAGCAGGCGACAAGGAAATTCATGGGAGTTGGCAGGTGTTTATAGTTGGAAAGAAAAGTGGAACAAACCCAATCATACCAACCCACTGTGAGATCGTGGCAAATTTGTGTGCAAATTTGTGTGTATTTGTGAACATAATCAATTGCAGAACACACCTTATGGGTACCTCTATAGAAAAGGCTGAGTTCATTTTCCCTTACCCCTTCAACGTTCCCAGCAGCTTTACAAGAGCCCCCCCAAAAAGGGGGAAGGGGGGTGGGGGGGGGGTAATAAGGACTTAAAATAATTATTGTATCTGTAGGTAGGTAAAGTCTGGGTTCAAGCAAAGAGGTCAGGCTGGAGCTTATTCCAGTTTCTTTTCTTTAGCATGAAGCGACTGGGAGTATTTCTACACTGTGAGAGTAGTGTGTGGCCCAAGGACACGACACCCCCCCCCCCCCGGTGATCATGCAATTCAAAACTCAGTCAGGTTTTCCATGATTTTATCTGCCCAAGGACACAACACCCCCCCCCCCCCCCGTGCCAACGGCGCTCGAACCTGGACCACCCAATCAGGAGTCCAGTGCAGTAGTCCTAAGGCCACTGTCAACCTCTCACATTATTGTATTGTAGTAAGTGCTTATTATTAAACCCCTAAATGAAACTTTCATTTTTCAAATTGCTAGTGTTAACAGCTCTACACATAGCGTCAGCTCTGTAGACTTTGTCACATTTTCAGTCAACAATGGTGAAACTATTTTCAAATTGGACATGTTGTCCAATTACATATACAAATTAAGTTACCATTTTGGAACATATGATGTCACATGGTTGCCACTATTATTGGAACATGGTAGCTTTATTGTTCTGCAACAAAAGGGCAACCATGTGACATCATCAAATCCAAAATGACAGCAAGCAGGTAATTCAAAGGCTATAGTGACAGATATTTGCAGCCAGTATTTACTGGTAAGTTAACACTGAAATAGTTGTAACTTGTTTTGAACAACTTTTCATTTTAGATTATTTGCCTATCACTTTAATTATTTAAAAGTGGAGGATTCATTTAAGTAGAGTTAAGAGATGTTTACCCGAGATTATCGCACACAGTAACCTTGGTCAGGCTTTTTTAATACCGTAATGATTCGATTTAGCGCCCGGGGCGCTTATTTACTTTTGGCATCTTAAGGGAGGGCGCTATTCGAGACAGGCGCTTATTTGGGACAGGGCGCTTATTTAATTTTTTGCGAAACAACTAAATGTTCGAAACAAAATTTTATTATATTTTAAAATAACTAGCAATAACATAAGCTGTGACAGTAACAAATTGTTGAAAGTTCAGTTACTTTAAAAAAAAAATTTCATTTTAGCAGTAAATATATACATGTACGGTACGGTGAATGTTCATGAGTTTATCTTTTCGACGTCGACGATTTTAGTAGGGTCAGTTAGCCACAATAGGAGCGCTTTTAAGAATAGGGGCGCGTATAAGAATGGGGACGCTTATAAGAATGGGGGCGCTTATTGGAATAGGGGCGCTTATTAACAAAAATACATTCGATGGGGGGCTTATTTGGAAGGGGGCGCTTATTGGAAGGAGGGCGCTTAATCGAATCATTACGGTACTTAAATAACTGTTATTTCCTTGACAGGAATCAAGTGTCAAATATGTGGTGGGTCGAACTCTACATGGAGAGCTGTTGCGGGATGCCCCTGAAAACATGGTGGACACAAAACTATTTGTGCTGAAAGATCATAACATTGTGTGTCATTCATTTATTTTTTCTGGCTGTGACAAGTCAGGTGCTAACATTTCTGGCCTTTCCCTCATCGTTCCATTCTCTGAATACAAGAGCTACTTACCATTTATAGAACTTGTGGAAGAACGAGTAAAGATTCTTATTGCAAAGCTGAGAGTCTTGCAAGCCAAGGTACTTAAGTTGGTTAAATTTGAGTGACAGTGGTGTTGAAAGGCCATGCATATTAGTGCCATTTCCTCTCATTCCCTGGCCAAGTCTTTTTTTTGTACATCTGTATGAAGTGAACTAGTACTGCCTGATAGTATTTGATGTATTTACTGTAACTGATACTTGTAATAACTAAATTCTGTTTTGACCTTTTATGCCACACAGGATTTATCATCTGCCATGTCAGCATTCAGTGTGAATCTACCTCGCTTTATTCAGACCATTACAAGCCTTAAGACAACAGGCGTCCCTGAGTCTATTCCCGTGAGTATATATAATTATATGTATTAAAATCAATTTGGGTACAAGCCAGAGTGTTCTGTGAGTGAAGAGTTGACAAGTGAAGTTGCAGCCAAGTTGACTGTTGTTCATAGATTACAGGGTGAGTAATCTACGTTATTGTTTTATCAAGGATAGAAACCAAAAAAAAAATCAAAATTGCAATTTTGCCTTTCAAAAGCAGTCTAATTGAATTGATGGCAGTCCAATTTATTAATTACCACCACTATCACATGTACATGTTACTTGCCCTGATTGCATTACATATCGTGTAACTATGTTTCTGATTTAGTTAAGTGAGACTGCCTTTGGCCCAGGACAAGCAGACATCTTCGATGACCGCTTCCTAAGAAGGTATTCAGCCTGATTTATTCTCCAGTTTGCTTTGCACCAAAGATGCTATTCATGACATTTTCTAATCGTCGCTCTTTGTGTTTTTATGTACTTTTGATAACCCCCAGGATGCTTACTACAGCCTGTAGCAATAGTGTATTAAACCATGTAGTTTAAAAGCAGGTTAAAGAATATTTTAAAATGCATGTAAGATAGTTTTGAAGATCAGAAATAAAGCCATGATGAGTAATCTTTCTTATGGAACAAGAGAGAAATGCACTCCCCTCCCCCACATCATTTAGTGGATAAATCACCTGCTTTTCAAATTTCTAAAATAATTAGAAAATGCAGATAAGCTAGTAACCATTCATTTCACTGACTTATACTTTGTTGATGGTACTAAGACATCGGAGGGTGTAAACTGCAGGTTGCAGGTCAGAAAAAAATCGGATGTTGAAATTTCTGGAAGTGTATTCAAATAGAATGAGAACAACAGGACCCAGTCCCAGGTTGGTCCATATCAGCAACACTTGACCTTTTTTATATCAAAGTTAAATTTTTACAATTACATTTTAAACAATCACCACTACATTTATACCTGAACTTAATAAATTAAATTCGTTGTGGTGTTCTTTATAGGGTCAAGGTGATGATAATTAATTGTTGCTGTTGGAAACCTGTTAATTATTTATTGACAAAAGATTTTAATAATAATCAAAATTAAATGATTCAAATTACTCGGACTACTTCCAAAACCAGGGTGCATTTAGCCTGTTACAGGCGTTCGGCTCTTAATTAGGGAGTGCCTGAAACAGGCTAGGGTGCATTCCGTGAAGTCTACCCCAAGTCTTTATTATTCTTACCTTAAATTTCAATGTCATATAAATCATGCCCATCATAGGCCAGTGCGCTGCAAGACTTTGAAATCTGTGCCGTTTGATCTTCGGCATAGCCTAGATCTAGAATGAACACACTTCCAGAAAATGAAACAATACACTTCTGGAAATTTCAACATCTGATTTTTTTTTCTGACATTATCCTTTTCTCAATGATGCAATCTTTTGAAAACATCTATTCCATATTTGGTAACCATTCCTTTGGCTTTAATTTTTTTGTTTTGAAAAAAGCATTCCTTGAACTTCTACAGTAACCTTAGCAGTTACATGGACTGACAACTAGGATGTTGTTTTTCTTTGTTTTGTTTTGGTAGAGTCATTACATCTCATTTGCAGACATTTGGTAGTACCCTTGTCATAGGAAAAGCATTGGATAAAGTTAACTTGGTAAACTCTTAACTAGACTGCCAACAAATTGCTAAATATGTGATGATATATTAAATGAAAGCCATGTACCAAAGCAGTACGCATGTATGCCATACAAGGTGATTTTTAGATGAAACTATAGAGTATGATCGTTCAAATAAAAGCCATTGCGCAGACATATTATCTGGTATTGTTTATTATACCATGCAATTGAGAGGTGGAACCATCTAACATTTAAGTAAAAATGAAAGCGCTAAAGTAGTACAGTTGAACCTCTGGAAGCAGACACCCTCAGGACCAAGCGCAAGTGTTTGGTTATGGGGACTACCGCACTTACTTTTTAGAGTCACACAAGATTTGCCTTTTTGTTTAAGTCATGTACAATCGATCCAGACTGCTTTGGTTAAATCTCCTTTACTGTCAGCTTACAAGAGGTTATTTTATCCCCTTACAGACTGTGAATAGCAGTCATTGTCTGCTTAGGGGAGGAATGTAGTGATTAAGAGGAGAAATCACCAGGACAGCAGTTTAGTGTCCACTTAATATGAGTGGTGTCCAGTAGAGTAGGTTTGACTGTAGTTTTGTGTGGCCCTGTTTATGTTGGCAGTTCCAATATTTAAAGCATTTGAAAGAAAGTGCTCTCAGGAGAAAAATGCAGACTGTTGTCCAATGTGCAGACTGGTTATCAGTGCTGGGACAGTATACTGGTCTAAAATGCAGTCTGTAGTTTTTTATTTAATGAATAAGGAATAAATCGTTCTTCGTTGATGAATTTTGTTATCTTATAAGAAGGTGCTTAATTTTTGTCTTTTGATTGTAGATGGTTAATACCTTGGCACTACTGTTGCCTTCCGAGGAGCTGAAAGCGTTCGCGATTTGCAGTAGAGACATTGTCAAATGACAGTGACTTGTATGATTCTGACTTGTTTGTTCAAGGCTTGTTAAAGGTATTGCAGCTTATACTCTTAATTTATTTATTTATTTATTTATT
>NW_027558874.1:0-7708 GCF_052425735.1 Oculina patagonica | reverse complement strand
CTTGTCAAAAAATGTTTTTGTCATCGTTTTATTAGAGATATTAAGCTTGACGTTATACGGCAAACAGCAAAGTGCTTACCTTTCATTTTGCTACCTTTTTATCGAATTCTAAAATTAATCCCTCATAAAAATAGGAAAAATCCCACATTCATAACAAACAAAAAACTACTCATTTCCGCGTACGAACGGCAGACGGCAGAAGTTGAATTTTTGCCGTTCGCGGGAAAAATAAACGTCATGCTTAACCTTTCTATTGTTCCATTTGTTTTTTCTTGACTGAGGAACTTAACGACGTCACTGAAATAGGCCTATAGGCCCAGTAATACGGGCAACTTTTTTCTTGCAACTTGTGTCGCTACATTGTTGCATTGAAGAAGTGTTGTTTCGCGTATTACGACCCGCATTGCAAGTTGCGGCAACATGTTGCACAAAGTTGAACTCACGCCTACTTTGCACAACATGCATGTTGCCGCAACAACAATGTTGCGAGACAAGTTGAAAGAAAATCTTGCCCGTATTACTGGGCTTTTATGCATGATAACGTCATAAGCTCAAAATTCACCACCAAGCTTCCTTTACGCGAATTATTCTCAACCCTCTGCCAACCTCATGCAGTTTCCACGTGGGTATTCTTTTTGTCTTTGCTCCAAACTCGTCCCCCGAGGCCGCGATCCTTTTTGTCAGCACCAAGGTCAAGGGGGACGCATGCTCTAGGAACGAGATTGTCTTTGCTGCTTTGGGGAATTCGTTCATGACAAAATTTACAAGTTTGCACTTCGAAAGCAAGGCAAACATGCATAAGGGCTATTAAGAAAAAGAAAAGTAAGTATTCAACGCAATAGTTTGCACTTGTCACGAGTTTCGCCTTTCTGCCCAACCATACATTCCGTTAACTCTCCTTGAGTGACATGTAGACCTACGATCTGTGACGTCACTGACCCGTCATTACAAAACAACTGAGACAAGCAATTTTGACGCAATAAGTTAACAGAAACGTCATCGTCAAAGGAGGTGGATGTAGAAGGACAAGAAGTATAAAAGGGTATGGCGGTGGTTATGATTTTTTGAGGTGTATCTTTCTTGACATCGACGTTAGACTGTCCACAGCCCTCTATTTTTTCGTGTTTTTTCGATCAATGAGCGCGCGGTGAAAACGGCAAGGGACAGTCTACATCGACTTCGCAGGATAAATAAAAGAGACTCTATGAAGGGCAATGAGGATAAGAGCATTGCCCAGAGATGCGGTGATGGATAGAAAATGTTCAAAGCTGAAAAAAATTTAAGTACGTCTGCTTGTGATGCACTGAAGAATTGGTTCAATTTGCTGCGTGTAAAGTTTCCGTCCCTGGTAATGTTTTCCATTACAATTCTTGGGTGATCAGAAAAATTTTCCTTTTTTCAAAAAGCGCTTTTTGTTGAGAAAAACTATTAGTTTGCAGATTTATTAGTAGAATGATGTTTTTTATATGTCACTTATAACACGCCCAGGCTTTATACCGTTCTTTTTACGGGACTGTATATTAAGTTTTAATTCTTGTTTATCATTGTTTAAGACTTTCGAATGTCCACATTTTAGTCCATATCTTTGAACGTATGAAGGGCAATTTGTGTTGAAAGTGATAGGTATGTCAGTTGCTAGCGAATATTACTTCGCTTGCCACGTAAAAATTAATAAAACGAATTGAGATGTATTGTGCTTTTCTTTTCTTACTGCTGGAGTATGAATTAGCGTAAAATATTAGTGCTTCTTTATTTTTAAAAGCTGCAGTTACTGACCGAAAAAAATATAATTTTTCACATATAGTTTAATAAAGTGAACGGTTGCATTTCAATTTAAAATTGTTGGAGTCTGTCGATTGATATGACAGCTTTGAACAGCTTATCTTTTGTAATCACTGACACGGTGTATAATTATTTAAAATCCATTATTGTAATTGAAGCCAGTGCATTATACGTGCGTGTCAATACTGAATTTGCTTTCGTTTTCTTCTCAGGTTAAGAAGAATTTCAAGAATATCGATTGTTTGCATTTACACCTTGCAAGAAGCTATAAACACAAACGTTTTTGAGCAGTGCGAGACTTTCCCATTACAATTAATCGCTTTCAACCTGTATCATGGGACAATGCAACAGCAAATTTGCCATATACTTCTACTTCTAATTAAGGCCGATTTACACGGTACGATTTTGTCGCATGGGACAAGCTTACAACACGCCAACGATAGTCGTAAGCGAGTTGTATTAGTATGTAGTAGGTTTGATTTACACGACATAATTCGTGTCGTAGGCCTGTCGCAAGCATGTCGCATGCGACAAAATCGTACCGTGTAAATCGGCCTTCTGAGACTCGACAACTTTGCAAATAATTATGCCAAACTTCACTTGTATTTGTTAAGAAGGTTCATTGCCCCTTTAACTCCCCCCCTCCCCCCTCTCTCAAAAAAGTGCAGTGGAACTAGAAACTGTATTAGTAAAATGAATTTTTTGTTAAATTTCACAACAGTGCGTCCACTGAAAATAATTTATTGAGTTCTTGTCATGACACCATATTGTATTACTGATAAAATGCATTTTCATTTCCACCCTTTCTACTTGAATGGACAATTTCACAGGTTATTTACGGAATAGAACCCTAGCCTCGACTAAGCACTGTGTTTCCTATGCTGTACACAGACGTAACAGGCTATGTTGCCTGTTGTGTTGTAGGCAAGATACTTAACTCTTACAGTAGCTGTTTTTACCTAGGTTTATATCTAAATGTGCATCAGCGAATTGTTGGGAAAATCTGACTGATCACTGCTGAAGAATGACCTATGACCCTTTCAGGGGAAGAGTGTATTTATACAGCTAACAATCATTCACAAGCACTAAAACCTACAAAATTATCAACTAATGTACTTTCGTTTATTGTAAATTGGGTATTTCGTTTTTTTCAAGTCTCCCTTTGTTTCTCTCTCTAATTAAAATCCAGTTTTGGTGCAAAATCTTTTATCGGAAAATGCCTTGCCTTACATAAAAATTAGTCTGAAAAGTCCGGCAGTCATGTTCCCGTCCCAAACCTCAATTTTTGCCCAGGATTTACGTTGATGAGCGAGTTTGACATCGCTTGAAAATGAACATTGGAGAAAAACTCGTTTTCTTGGAAAGCTTTGTTTCGGGCCTTTTTGAGGCCTGAAGAAATGACTTACTTGACTTATTGCCAAAGCCCTAAGTGGGCATAGGGCCGGGGCCTGAAGAAATGGCCAATAAGAAATGGAAAACAGGAATTTCCGCGTTTCTATCAAAATCACAGTAAAATTTTTAAAAGTTTGAACACGAACCGCAGGCCACAGCTTTTTCGAGCTCTCCCAAACTTTCACAATTCAATCCATCCATCTATCCATCCATCCGCCAGTCCGTCCATCAAACAATCAGAAACTTTAACTTCGAATTTGGAAAGATGCTACTGCTACTATCTCCAAAGAAAATATAAAATAATGTAAAAATAAAACTATTTGTAAATTAATCGCAATGATGAAAATGTTAATTCTCTTTGTTCACGCGAACAATACGATCCCTCTTGAAAATGATTTCGTGGTTTTTCTTTTTAGTCCAGTCCCGGAACTTTCTCTAGGAACTCACTTCTACAAGCAAGTAAAGTACATCAAGCAAGTAGAGTACGTCAAGTAAGTAGATACTAAAGTATTGGGGACACAATAGTTCCCCATACATAACCTACCTCTGGGCTAGGTGCTGACCAAAAGAAACGTGGTCTATACTATTTAGATCCAGACTCCTCTCGGTAACGCTGTGACGGAAGTTTTAAATATGGCGTCCGATTCTGTTGAGAACAGCATACTATTTTAAGGTGAGTTTACTTTGTTTTCAAACGATTGAAACAGTAGTAAAACGCAGTGTGACATGCGACAAAAGACACAGTAGTTCACGATACGTATATATATTTCGATATATTCCAACTTATTGAGGATATTCCTCTTATGGGGATTGGTAAATGGTGTCAAATTAAGCTTGAAAACTTTCGATTTCTATTTTTGTTTTGCTTTCAAGATCACTAAGCTTATATTGACGAAAGGGCCGATATGCTTTGGTAGCAACAGTCGAGTCGACTTCTAATTTAATTGCAAGCTTATTGACTTAAAGGTTTTCTTTGAAGAATTCTTGAACTTCAACAACGATTTCATTCATGTTCGTTTATTTAAGCTTAATTCTGATTCCTTACGAGGTGACGCTATAATATATTTAAACTGTCTAATTCAAAAGATTGGCCAAGAAAGAATTTCTATCTCTTGATAGTATAACAATTCATTGTTACACAAAGCAATGTTTCTTGAATCTCGCATTCTTTTGTGTGTGTGGCACTCAGTGCCTTTTTAAAAATGGTTATAAAACCATGGAGTTTATCGAATGGCTGAGTCAAATCCGAGCTCAAGTTTAATGTCTGAGTCACGTTATATGCAACATATAATAAGAGTGCTATTCAAGTTAACAAGAGTGCCATTTTGGTTCACTAGTGTTATATAAGCTAACTGGAGTGCTATTTAGTTCAGAGCAATTCACATATTTAGTTGCTTGTTTCCTTGCCCACCATCCATCATGTTTGAAATCACAAGGTATTGGGACATGCCACTGACTAATCAGCAATGACTCAGGCATTTGACTTGGGATTGGCCCCCGGGGGGGTACTCCCATAAATTTCGGATAGGGGTGTGCCGCCAAGGTTCTTAAACCCTGACCCTATTTAAGGATAAAGAAAGCGAAAATTGATACCCTTTTTAAGGCCCAAAACCGAAAAATGACACCCTATTTAAGGGGCGGAGAAACGTTCCGTGACGACCCAAATAACGGCAAACCGCGCACGGCAAGACACAAATCTTTATAAAATCGCTTTTCTAATACCTGAACTGAAAATTCAGTTTTCAGATATCTTTTTCTCGTTTAGCTGGGCGTTTATTTTAGCTAATAGAATTTAGGTACCCTATCTAAGGATCACAGCGGGAACACATTGCCAAAAGTAGCAAAAATGATACCCTATTTAAGGACCGAGAACCTCAAAAACCATACCCTATCGGGCGGCACATACCTATATAGGCCACATATGGGAGTACCCCCCCCCCCCCCCCCCCGGGATTGGCCTTAACTCAATCCAGAAAATGGATTTACTCACATTCATGACCTTTCTCCTAACATTGTTGTTGTCACAAGGTCGCAGTATAAATTTGTGTTGGTGAACTGTAAGGAAAACTTAAAAAAATTCTGGTGGGAGAGAGGTAACTTGCAGTGAACTAGCATTTTATCCAGGGCTAGCAATAATGCAAGTTGGGTTGTGCTACAGAAACTGGGATAAGCTCTGGCGGTATGAGCCACTTTGTTTCAAGTGCAAACTTTACCTTGAATACTCATGAATACTTGTGTATTGTGATTGTCTGGGTGAGAGTAGTTCTCAAACGAACTGTTGTTTTTGGCTAACGTTTTGACAACCTAAGCGAAAGTAATCTTGAGAGTCAAGTGAAAAAATTTTGACAGTCAATGATATTATAAGTCTGGTCTGTTAAAATTGATTGGTCAGTTGACACATGATGTTTGGCTGTAAGCTTGGTTCATGTAAAGTTTGTCAACAGTAACTGGTCAGTTTTGATCCATGTATTGTTAGTCAGGTTGAGTTATTCTGTTCGAGGTAAGTTCATTGGTTTTGGTTATGTCGTGAAGAAGCCATTTGTAAGGTGCCAGAGGCATTTGTTTGGAGATGATCAATAAATAATTTCTATCTATTGTTTGAGGTTGTTGTAACATCACCCTGAGGATCACACTATATGAACTGCTGATACTCCTGGGTTTAAATCATTTACTATATTTTCTCAATTAAATGCCGGGTGCCAGTTAAACACCAGGTCTCTAAGGTGGAGTTGCTGCTGCTGCTACTGCCACTGCTACTGCTACTGCTACTGCTTCTACATAGAAACAAAGAAATTAAGATGGTTTCTGCCGAACATTCGGCAATACAGGCAAAAATAAAGTAAACAGTTTACGTAAGCTAACAAAAACCTATCAAAACTTTAGCTCTCAAGCTGACCCCGCCAGAGAAGAATGGATTTGAAATTATCTACATTTCAGTTAAAACGGACATTTCATGCCAATTTAAAACAAAATGGCATGCGTTTTAAACTAGACTTCGCTTTTCGGCTCGCTTTGCTCGCCAATAGAGGGCGACTTGGTGCAAGTCTAGTTTTAAACATGACTTAAGTTTTCTTGAGAATGCTTTAGAGTTTAATCACAGGGTCACTAAGACATGAATTTCAGTGAGATGTTTCAAATAGTGTATAAAATGTTACCATACTATGAGTAGGTTTTTGGTACTTAATTTTTGCACTCATTGCTCGAACTTTCAGCGGAATCCGTCGTACAATAATGAGATAATTAGTTTAGAGATTAAAGCAAGAGGGTGTTAAACTGTAAAGGTGACGTCTTGCCACAGTCCGACTGACTAGAGAGACTAGGAGTATTTCCACTCCCCCCCCCCCCACAGATGAGATTCTAGTCTATTGCAGGTTTTCCCTCTCTTTTTTTTTGTCAGCAGTCCCATTTATACAGCTGTTTTGAAAATGGGGCTGAGATGATAAAGAGTCTTTCCCAAGAACACAACATAAGAACATTGACCATGATCAGACTCAGAGCTTTTGATTTAGAGGGTGGCAGCACAGTAATCATTAGAAATCTGTGCCTCCTGGATACGAAATGTTCATATCCTGTAATGTGAGAGTGGGCTTCCTCATTCTTTTGGAATTATATAGTGAGTGACAGAAAAAGAACAGGCCTGTTTTGTTCAAAAAGTAAAGTTCAGAGTTCCTATAATATTGATTTATTTTCATAGAAGAACTATGCATTTATCAACAAAATTAAGAGTCTTTTCCAACCTCTTGGTTTGGATAACGTCTTGCTCATTCTACAATCTCTGTTTTGGATCACAAACTGATATCTGAAAAGTGTCCACAAATTACTTTAAATTCCTGTTTTTTTGTTACTACGTGCATTTGTTTCAGTTCGTTTGAAAATATGATAGTTGTAACCAGTCGTGGAAAGCTTTTATAAAAGGACAGGAAAAAGTTGTCATCTGCTAAAGTAGATAAAGTAGGCAGTATGCTGCTGAACCATTCAAAGTTTTAATAACTTTTTGAGCCATTGGCAAACTTTTTCTAACTTTTTATAAAAGTTCAAGTTATTTGTTCTTGTAGATTTTCATCTCGCATCTGATTGGTAGTGACACAATTTTAAATTCCAGAAATTTTTATTTCAAGTCCATGCTCAAAATAGTAGTTCTCCTTACTAATCGTATACACTTCTTTTTATAGTAGTTCTAAGAATCTGGTGATGCATTCAAACAATATCCTGCTATCTGTTGATTACATTAAGCCACATGTGCACAAGACCCAAGTAGCTTTCAAAGTACGTCAAAAAGTATATACCAATGGAATTTATTTATGTCCATTGTGTATGTGCAATTTCCAGGGGAGTCTCCACGGGACTCTACAATGTTTTAATTAGTTGCTCCGACGTATCCTTCCCAAATTTTTCTCTCAACCTTAAAATGCGACGTTTCAATGTTTCTTAACATCATTTTCAAGTTTGAAAACAAAAATTTGCGTTGACAGAATAAGTATATGCTTAAAAAAGTGTGAATAGTTGAATATATAGTTGTGTTGGTACAAATCGT
>NW_027558873.1:0-7722 GCF_052425735.1 Oculina patagonica | reverse complement strand
GACGTTTTTGCTTGTTTACAAGCTAAAAACGTAGAATAGGGGTTATGTGAACAAAATTTGGAACCACATATTTGTAAACTCTCAAGGGACTTTTTTAATTTCTCAAGGGACTGTTTTAATTTCTCAAGGGATTACTTTCCGCTGTGGGTGATCACTTGCGATCTCGTGAAAAAAACGTGACTTGTCACATTTACAAACGTTATATAACAATTTTAAAAGTGACATGTCAGCTTTCTTATCTCAACGCACGTGTGTCTGAAAGGCGATCTATAAAAAGCGTCGCACAAACAATGGATTGCGTAACTAAAACACAAATAAATAATCACTAGCACTTACATCGTTTAAAAATTACAAACGTCAAAAATAAACCATACCAAAAAACTCGCTCTTTTCAAAGATACTATTGAAGTTAAAACAAATGCAAGAGATGGGGGCTTCTTTTAGCTTAGGAGCGGTTAAAAATTAGGCCACATTGTATTTCGTCATCAGCCTAGGTCGTTAGGGACGTGACCTCGCGTTGACAGGGAATGACAGCAATGTTGCATGAATCGGCTTTACAACATGCGATCGTATCTCCCGGGGGGGGGCACTCAAAAACGTTTTATACGGGGAGGCTCCGCCCCAAGCTCTTACCCCTTACCCTTTTATATACCACTTTCACAGAAATTGTACCCCTTTCGTATACCTTTTACTGAAAAAAGGTACCCCTTTCATATACCTAAAAGACTTGGCATAGACTTAGAACAGGACGTTTTCTTGTCATTTTCATGTTGCGCTTTATAAATTAATATAATACAGCCATAAAGTGCGTCTGTTCGAAATATTTTAATTCAAGGCCCTTAAAAAAACCTAAATGACGGATTTACATACCCTTTCATATACCTAAACTTGTGAAATCACTACCCTTTTATATACCTGAAGCCTGAAAAAGGTACCCCTTTCGGGCGGAGCCTCCCCGTATAGGCCACTATATGGAGTACCCCCCCCCCCCCCGGGTCGTATCTACGCAGTTCGAGTGGAATTTCAGTCAAAGACAGCAAAATTCTTTCGTATACGGTATTTCATCTTCAAATATAATTCGAAAGCATTCACTTTATATATGGCTTTTGTTTAATCCTGGGTATTGATATCCAACCCTCGAAGAGCCTAGACAAAACGCAGCTTGAGTGTAACGATTTGTTTACGTCGCAATTATATGCGCAATGTTTTCTCCGACAGTAGTCGGAAATATCCGTATTTTTTTTTCGTGCTTTTTCGTGGAGCAATCGTAACGATACGGCCTTGAACACACTGAACAGCGGTCTACCTATAACAATTCAAATATGGCCGGTCGCAAAAACAAAGCGTCGAACGCATATTTTGCTGTTTCATTTGCTAATTTCGCTGCCGTAATCGACTGCCTCGAAAGGTCCTTGCAATTTTAAAGTATAGAATTGTCAGATCTCGGTGAAATTTGCACTGTTTATTTGTGTAATGTTAAGGAATATGTGTATAAATACCCAGCGCGGACGAGCCATTTTTGACAAAATTATATGGCTGCATTTCCTCCGCGAAGATAGGAAATTGTTAAACTAAACTACAAAGAAACTGTAATGATAAGTTCGAAGAACAATGCACAGGATAAACCTTCGACTCATACTTCATGCAAAAACGTCGATATCTCGAAGAGACTTTGATTTTCCTCTCGGCTTACATCTGCTACGCATCTGCCACGCTTTTTTAATTTCATGTCAAATAATGAGCTCTCCAAAGGCCGAATTTGTTGATAAGAGGATGCTAGTCAATACTGTAGATGTGTGTTTATTCTTGATGTTTACATGCCGTGCAAAGACTGATCAACTGATATCAATACGAACAGGTGACAAAAACACAGAGGAACATGATTTAGAAGTATAGCCACAGACATAAAAGAAACAGAAGGACGTCTGTCTTCACGCGCTCAATTTTTCTTCCGCTCAAGTTGACCAGGAGCATTCCATTCTGATGACGTAGCTCTACAGAGATTCGTGTAGCGTCTCTGATTGGTTGTTTCTTGGTTTTTAATTTTCGCGCGCAAGTAACAACCAATCAGAAACACGACACGGATCTCTGCAGAGCTACATCATCAGAATGGAATTTTTCAGACGTCTTTTAAGCGAGGAAAGATTTGTGAGCGTACAAAAAAGACGTTTGTTTTACATCATTAAATCCTGCGAAACTGAAATTACTGAAAGGCGGCCCCCAATAATTTTGATGGGCTTCTTTGCACAGCGGTCACATGCTTAAGTGTAGCGTTCAGAAGTTTTTCAGCCATGTCAGTTTCGATCAAGATATTCTTGGTTTTCACGTGACGTCATCAAAATTGGAAAATCCAGAATCGCGAGTTTCAGGACTTTTTACCCTTCATGGCTATTAGACGTCCTCGACATATATCTTATTGAAGGTTTTCAGCTCGTTAGCATTCGCCGTTTTTAAGATATAACATTCTGAATTTCGGAGTTTTGCGCCACACGACATCAGAATGGCCGCCTGAAGGTTGTCACGTATACTTAAAAAAATGCTCCATCCTTTGATTTTTAAGAAGTGTGTATGTTAGTGTTTACGTATTCACGAAGGTGAACTGGCCGCTTTTTATAGCAGAAGTGAATGCCAGATGTTTTCATTCATTTCCGGCGGCCATCTTGGTGCCCGTTCACACGGACTCCAGCATAGAATTTCCATACTGTGCTCTCTAAAATTTCGTGAAACATTTTAACGGATAACTCGAGTACGGAATACCGTACAGACCTGAGACTTGCACACGTAGACTATCTAGTAATTTTCTACAACTTGTAATATTCTTGATTTTTTTGACTCAAAAGATTTTGATTTATTTTTTGCAGCGCGTGACAGTATCGTTACTTGCGTGACAGTGAAAACAAGCAATATAAGGAAAATCAACTGACTGTTTTTAAACAAATCTAAGTTGGATGATACCCGAGTTATCAACCGATGGGAATGAGGGCAATGAAGTACAGATGAATTACTCAGAGAAGTCTAGTTCAAGCACAAGGGCTACATTTTCTTGTACTACATTGCAATGTAACCGAGATCTCAGCTATTCGTAATTGTTGATGCAAACTTTATTTTATCATCTCGAGCACCTGGTCTTACAAATAGACAATAATTCTCTATACTCATTCAATACATTACAAACATAAATACTTATTTAAGAGAAAGCCAAAATTTCCCCTGCTCTACGTTTATGTGTCTTTTGGTTCGGCTGCCAAGTTGCCCCTCTTCCCCCTCCCCCCACCAGAAAAAAATTGCGTTGCTGCGACCCCTTGCTGACCCCTGTTGGGTGTCATCAGTTGCCCCTCGGCTCGGCCCACTCCCTCTCCGGTACTTTTTTTTTCCATTTTTTTGGATTGGAAACCTGAAAAGTCTGTGTAACAAAAGGGCCATGGTTTAATTAAATCCATTGTTATGTCCTGGGGGACCAACCTTCACTATGAGAGTCGTTACTTTGAACAGTTGAATTCTGGGTTCGGAAGACTCGAAGCACTGGAGGATAAAAGAGACTCATTTCCCTGTAAATTGCCCCAGTTTGTTACAAAAACCTATGTAGAATCCAAGAGCCTCAATCTGATCCGCCTTTACAGTAACTTTTGTTTGTTTACCAAGTGTTTGCCTTTCTAGGATTACACAAAGCTGTCAGTAACCTGGCGTTTCTTCATTAATGTCAGTCTGAGCTTCACTAGAAAAGCCACAGTATTGTTTGATGGTTTGTTTTACAGCTTGTCTCACTTCCTTGATTCGCCAACAATACAGAACAGGGTTCAGCGATGAATTAAAGAAAATCAAAGTCGCAGTGAATCCTTCAGCAACTGCAAAAGTCTCCCCAGTTATAGCCTTCATTCCCGACACTACGCTATACGGTAGATAACACGCTAGCAAAGTTAAGTGAACCCAAAGTGCGCTTGAAACTGTCTTCTTGTACCGTTCAATGTGTAGTGGAGAGCTTTCATTTGATTTTCTTTGAGAGAAAATGGCCTGGACTTTTATCTTTTGAGTACGAAGAGTGTGGCAAATTCGTCCATAGCAAAAAGTCGAAATTACCACGCAAAGTAAAATGCCCGCGAGGCAAAGTATATAGAAGTAAAATTTCTTCCCCGACAAGAGGGAGGTTCCGTTCGCGATATTCACCGCCCAGATAAATACCACGACAACGCGGACTCGTTGAATGGTCACAGTTTGTCTGTATCGTACTCCAAGCGACAGAGCTAGCAATCTATCCACGCTTATAAAAGTTAGAATGAAGAGAGACACCCCGCTTAGAATTGCACTAATGCAATAGCTTGAAACAACGGTGAACTGATAGATTTGCAAATGTTCAGTGAGAATGGAAATCGCGTGAAGAGCAGCTAATGGCTGAGTAACGAGACCAACACAGAGATCAGTAAATGTTAGACAGCGAATTAATAACCTGGATGGTGCATGAAGACAAGACCTCCTTCCAAGAGCGAGGAAGATCAAAGTATTTCCAAGAAACGCGGTAATGGCGAGAAAAATATTCAAGCAGGACAGAGCGATAAAAGAGTTATAAACATACCCTAATTGCAGACTTATGCCTTTAAACGTGGTCGGCAAGGTTTCTCCTCTGGCTTCATTCATTTTCCCCAAGGAAAACTTTTTAGTTTGGGGAAGTTATTTCCCTACCTTAATCTTTTTAAAACGCAAATAATATCTTGAAAGAGGTGGGATTGTTTATTTTAAAACCCACTCGGACAAATACAATACAAACATACGTTACAAAAATGACATAAAGTTTATCTTTATGTGAGCATGTGTTTGTTTTAAAATCTACCAAATTATCACCTTGAGGCACAAATGAAACACCTTATTGGATTAAGGTTCTTGTTTATTGCGTGATGTATTATATTGATGTCAGCAAAATACCCACCTGCCAAACTTGGGAAATAGGTTTGCAATTTCGTCAATAAAATCAGCTACTTTTAGCCATACTGATCTACTGGGGATTTATTCCATTTATTGGGTAATTTCTTCATCTTTCTTCCTACTTTTGTGCTAAACAGCTTTCTTGGGGGATAAGTCAAAAGCAATCAATGGTTGCTTATCCGTGTGCATGTTTGCAGAGGTGCTGTGCTTGATAAATTCAATTGTACACCACAAAAGCTCAGCTCAGCTCAGTCCAACCAGAATTCAGTAAAACTATCAAGCCTAAAGTAGCCTCCTTTTTTTAATTTTCTTTATTTTTATTTTTTGACCTAAGGTCACCTGCTTGCATTTGTATAAGGCTGTGAAGCATACGCTACATTGCACAATTGCAAAACTACCAGTTCTTGCGCAACCTTAACGCAAAACGATGATCAGACGTGATTTTCCGCATTATTCGTGAAATCCCCTGCATCTGCCACGCAAGATACAGAACAGGGACGAGACCAATTTAAAAGTCTTCCCCAAATCTCTGTTGATTCGCTAATGCTTACATGCTGTGGAAAGAACAATCAAGTACACCTTAGGAAGACTCTAGGAACCTGAAAAAGTGTTCGCATAGAAGAAGGTCTGCTTACGGGAGGTTTAAAATGTAGTGATTGTATGCTGCTGGGGCCATGTTTAAGTGTCCGCTAACGGAAGGTTTCTGGCGTTAGCTTAGGTTTAACTGTAATATGAAGCGCAGATCGAGGTGAAAGGAATAAAGCGAATCGTGATCTCGGAAAATGTTTTCTTACAACATCATCAAATTTTGAGAAACCAACATTATGTCAAGATAAAAATAGCCGACAGTACGAAGGCCTTCCCGATTGCACGAGCGCTCGCAAGCATGCCCGTCACCTTGACGTCATAAGGACACCGAATGTTGCTAAGTAACAAAATTTATTATAAATTCAGCGCGCCAATTAAGACGTTTGTTTACACCGTGCTAGTTGTTGGTCTTTCCACGGCATGTGAACAAACGTGATTATTATACATTAGAATTACTTTGAAACATGTGATTGGTCGAGAGCATTCAGTCAATATACAGTAGCATGTGAACTCGACATGATAGCCCAATATCTGCAGCAGATATTGGGTTATCATGTCGAGTTCAAAGTCCGCCTAGTTTCCAAGCCCCTCGTCCGTGTAGTGCTGTCAAACTTTTGAAAATATGGCTGGGTGATTCGCCTCCGTTTCCGAAGAGGAATTGAACGTTTTGATCGAGAATAAAGATTCTAAAAACACCAAGAGAACAACAAAAACAAGTGTAAAAATTCTGAATGATTATTTGAGGGAGAAGAACCTGGAAGAACCACAAGATAAAACAGCTTTGGCCAATGTTCTGAAGAAGTTTTACGCCGGCGCTAGAAAAAGTGATGGCAAACTGTTTGAAAACGTATAATAAAACAATTATTAAATTCGGTTTTCGCATGATATCGTGAATTATCAAAACCTCGTGTCTGTGTTATCTCGCCTCAGCCTTCGGCTTCGGCAGATAACGAAGACCTCGGTTTTGATAATTCACGATATCATGCTCAACCTCATCCAATAATTGCTTAATATTAGCTTGCCGGCTGAACAGCCCTGCAGCCTGCGTGCCAGATGCAACATGGAACATTAGGGGGGGGGGGGGGAGGGGGAAATAACTTGCAATGCAATACACGTCACTTTCACCATTATGAAACTTTTGCAGGCGACATTTGAAAAGTGCTAAAAGTTTCAGTCAAAATGACTGACGAAACACTTGGTTAGGTTTGTCTTCGCCAGCTAAACTTAACTATATAAACTGGAAGAACAATTATTATTGAAGCACACGAATAAAACTTAACTTTACAAGGTCTTACAAGGGTTCTACTATAAGTTTGGGCTACTTTTATAACTCCTTTTTTATTCTGGCGCTCTTGAATATTTTACTCTCCACTACACATTGAACAGTACAAGAAGACAGTTTCAAGCGCGCTTTGGGTTCACTTAACATTGCTTGCGTGTTATCTACCGGCAGTTCAGCATAGTTTCAGGAATGAAGGCTATAACTAGGGAGATCGATCGCTGAACCCTGTGAATAAACACACATCTACAGAATTGGCTGGCATCCTCTCATCACCAAAGCCGGCCTCTGGAGAGCTCATTATTTGACATGAAATTAAAATTGCGTGGCAGATGCGTAGCAAATGCAAGCCGACAGAAGAAAAAGAGAAAATTCGGACTCGACAATTGTTAATAACTTTCTTCCTAATGTCTATTTTTGAACTAAGTTTGAACCTTGCAGAACTTTTGACTTTTTCAGCCGGAAAACGTTTTTGCAATGTTCTTGGTTGGATTTTTGTAAAGGTTGATTCTTTCTGTGCAGCCGGTGTAATAAAGAAATCAAATTTTTACCAAACTCAGTCTTGGGTGCGCCCAGAGCATGTTTGAAAGTGTGGTCTTTCTCAGCCTTAACGTTCTCACAAAAAGGATAAAAAAAAGAAAGTTCCCTTCGAAACTCAAAGAGACGGCTTCCATCCTCAATAAACCAGTCACTTTCTGTCTGTTATAGCTTCCTGAAGGTTAACATAGACATGTGTCCGCCTATTTCAATTTGTTAATTTACAGCAGTAAAGTTAGGATGAGAGTAAACCGCAAAAAAATCGTCTCCAGTCTCTCCAATAAGACAACTTATTCACACTTCGACAAGTTACAAATTGGTCGATTGCACGGAACAAACAAAACCTCGCCTCAAGGTATTCCTGCATGAATGTCCCGAGTTAATCCAGTTGCTTGTCGTTT
>NW_027558872.1:0-7729 GCF_052425735.1 Oculina patagonica | reverse complement strand
CAGGGGTTTCAATAAGTTTTGAAGTAGGCGGCTGACCCTTTCATAGTAGGCGGCTGTGACAAGGAGGGGCCGTAAGGCCCCTCCCACCTAGGGGGGTTTGGGGGCATGCCCCCCAGAAAATTTTTAAATCTAGAGGCCCGGAAATGCCATTTCCTGCATTCTGGCATCCATTTCAGTACTAATTATTGATTAAGTAACAACAGCATTAGTGACAACTATTTTTAGTTTTTCAGGTGAAGTTTAATTTCAATAAAAGGATTACGTCACCCATAGAATACTGAATCTTGGGAATTTTTCATTATATACCGTAAAAACTCGTGTATAAGCCGCACTCGTAGATAAGCCGCACCTCCAAATTTCAAGCATGATTTTGAGAAAAAAAAAATAAAACCTGGCGGAAAATGCCCAGTTGATTGTGAAAAAATGCTGGATTATGAAGAAATTTCAACAATCAATATAAAGCTAAAGTTGATTCCTTTCCGATTGATGTGCAGGATGTACTATAAACACATAAACGGGAAACACTTCAGTCTTACCCAGAATTTTAGAACTTTATAGAATAAATATCATTTCTGCCAACTTTAACATTTTTGATCTTTTTCTGCTATTCGTTGACAGGTATTTCTTCGTTCATCACTGTTTTTACATCAAATTTTTCACCTGATTTTGCGCTGTGTTCGTGAAAGCGTTCGTAGCTTAGTAACCAGGCACTAGTATCCAGGCCCATCGCCAAAAGACACATGAAACGCCTGGGGGTTTAAAATTATTCACGGACGAAAAGCGTGGTTTTCGTCGCTGTTTTGAGAGGAAAAACTTTTTCAAGATGATCAGTCTCCTTGTTATTTTTGTTTGTGAGGATAGTAAAGAGCTACTTTGTCGCTTATATGGAGCAATTTTTCAGTTTTATGCGCAAAAATGCGCAGAAGATGCGGAGGATGCAGTGTGAGCGATTTATGCAGATTTATGTGGACCCGCACGGCAAAAAAAAAAAATGGACACAGCAAAGAAAGCGTTTTCTTTTTATTCCATATTTCATATTTAACAGGTGAGAAATTGTGTGACTCGAGAAACTCAAGGAACTCGAATGAAATTTAATGTTAGTTTATGTTAGAAGGTCTTAGAAAGTAGGCGGAGATGATTTGGAAAGTAGGCGGCGAAATTCGCCGGTTGCCGGCTTCTATTGAAACCCCTGCATGACCTCTAAAACACCGGGCAGACGCTCCAGTGTTTGGTAGGTCATGGGTTCAATTCCCAACAGAGGCTCAGATTTTTCTTTGTCCGTCCCTCACAGCATGCTAAATGTTCATCTTTCACACCTGGGATATATTTTACCAGATTCTTCTGACAGTCTCTTGTACTTGTTACAATTACTGGATAATTGCTGTGTTTTAAATGATGTTTTGTTTTTCTTATTTTATTTTAAGATTTTGAGAAAACCAATTTGAAAGATGGCTTGGTAAAAATCTCCCCAATGCAAAGGTAAGGTTTTTTTAATCCAGAAATAACTAATCTGTTATATCTGTTCTAACTGGTGTCTTGTTGAGACAGTGTTGGTTCAATTGGCACAGAACATGAAGTGAGTTTGTACAGTCTTAAAAAAAACCTTGAATCTCAGGTACAGTCTTGCCAAAGCGCTTCTCAAACTCATTAATAATTCATCAAGGTAAAACAAAGAAAATCCTAACCATGAAGGAGGTTTGGATAACGGTCTTAATTATCATAGATGTTAACGATTTTATTTCTCTGTTTACTACTGAAACATAGTTTTTGTTTTGATTGAGAAGATATATCAAACACTTGAGACAGTGCTTCATTGGCTATCCAAACACTTCGAATTTTGTCGAAATCGTACTCTCTTGTTGTTTGGATATCCCAATGAAACACTGTCTCTTGTGTTTGATATAATTTATTACTTGAAAAGTCCTTGAATTTTTGAATGAGTCTGAAGAAGTCCTCACCATTGTTCATTGACTCGCCATTCTTTCTTCCCATATACCTAGAACTGAACACGTGGAACAATCTGCACTATTTTGAAATCTTCTTCATAACTATCACGAGGGTTTTGTTTTTGTTGCTAACTGCACTAAGTCTGTCACGACATGACATCTGTTGAAACATCATACAACTTGTTTTCACCTGAACAGTGTTGTGACCAGCTTATATTTGCTATTTCTGCATCATTATGTCTGTCAATAACTCACAGTATTTTACAATTAAGCCTTAAATTGCATTATTTTCATTAACATTTGAACTTTGTTTACAGTCTTCTTGATGCTGTCAAGACACTGGTAGAATACAAAATACATCGGCTTCCAGTGATTGACCCTACCACTGGAAATGCTCTTTATATCCTCACTCATAAGAGAATCTTGCGGTTCATGTTTTCGTCGGTAAGTCTTAAAATTCTAGGCAAAGAACAACAAGTGAAAGAAAAAAAAAACAGGATCAGTCAGAGAGACATGGCTTGTTACCCCAAACCCTCAGCATTTTTCACTTGTCGTCCATGTGCTACACAGTCAACTCTCTCTAAAACAGACACCCTTGGGTTCGGCTTGACTCGGACCGGTCTTAGAGAGGTGTCCGTCTTATAGGGAGTTAAGTTACAGTAGAATGACTGAAAAACAGCAGGGACAGGACCAACACCAGGTGTCCGTCTTATGGAGGTGTCCATCTTATAGGGAGTTAAGTTACAGTAGAATGACTGAAAAACAACAGGGACAGGACCAACACCAGGTGTCCGTCTTAAGAAGGTCTCGTCTTATAGAGGTGTCCATTAAGAGAGAGTTGACTGTAATTCCTAACAAACCACTGGAGCATGTGACTTGTTGTCGTCAGCCTTCTTGTTGTAAAGCAACCGTGGTGGTGATGCAGATTTTAGGCATTAGAAAAAATGTCAAGAATTTTTAATTGAAGAGCTGGGGGAAAGAACGACCCCTGGAATTTCTGGCTAAATCGAACATTATCAAAACAGCTCCACAATGCGCATGCAGGTTTGTTTACGTGTGCTAAACACTGTCCTGCGTTTCATTTCACTGGTCTTTCGTTCGTTTTCGAAAAATGACATAATAATGCAAAAAAAAAAAAGATTTTGTAGCTTACATTGTCCACAGTAATCTACTAGTACTAGACATTTGTGACCCTCCATGTGAAAAGGGGGCTTAACGCAATTTCTCTCAAACGCGTTTAAACGCAGCGTTTGAAACGCATTTGAAACGGGTTTCAAACAGTTTCAAACAGATTTCAAACGCGTTTCAAACACCTTTTGAATTTAGAGCGTTTCAAATGCAGAAAACGCATTTTATAGGGTTTGAAACGCCAAATTATTTGAGCATAATTATTACTAAACGTAGGAGGAAGACAACATTGTTTATGACAGTTTCCCAATAGTAATTTTTGGAACGGTTTCACAGAACATCCCGGTAACAAATTGAAACAAAATATGACGTCTACCTGTGTTGCCGGAAGCTCGGCGAAAAGGTTGTTTTTGACTTTCTGCGGCCCTTTTGCTTTCAAATGGCAGACATTCTGCAGAATTTAGCGAAAACTGTAGACTAGCTCCAATTTAACTGCACAAAATAATTTTCCGCGGCAGCCATTTAGCAGCGCTCATTTTACTGTTGAATTACTGCAGTTGGGCTGCATGTGCAGTCAACTTAAACATAGCGCAGAAGTTTTGATAACCTGTCTTAATTTTCGAACTGCTAACTGCAAAATCGCTGTGTGATAAAGCCAGCTGGTTGATATTATTTCTCACTAACAGGAGTATAAAATTAAATCAATAGTGCCGCTCGAGTACTCAGCGGCGACTGTATTTTCATTTGAAGGAATGCAACTCACCGAAAACGTGTCATCTGGCATCCGAAAGTGAATTTTTCATCGATCAATCAATACAATTTTTAATATTTATATCGCAGTGTGTTTACAGGGAACATAAATTTGCAGTTTCCTTTTCTCCTGTGTGCGTTGCCATTCTCCATTCATGAAACCTCGGAATACCGAAACTTCAAATGTTCGCTGTTGAACGTTCAAAGCGCCCCGCTTGTGGTTTGAAGCATCAGGTTACACGAGTTCCGCACGTGATTAATCGTGGCGTGGAATTACTTTACACCCAACAGTTTCAAATGTAGCTGTTCATACATAAGGTTTTCGTTTTACAATCTATAGTTTAGTGAAATATGTCGCTTATTTGCCGAAATTATCTCGATAAAATGTGATATATTTCAAGTCTTCAGAAAACAACCTGATGTGTGAGTCGTGACAATGCACACGATCTGTATAAAACCTGATACTTTGTTTACTTTATTTGGCGGTCAAGATTTGAAAGTTAAAACGATCGGTTAACCGAACGAACAGTTTAAATGTGTTGTTCAGTTTGGTTTTTCAAGTTACAAGGGAATTAACAAGCGACAAGATGGTCCAAAAGCAAGAAACACGCTTCAGGATATGTGGTAATATAGTTTTCGTGCAGCGAATGTGTCTGTTTACCGTACGCGTTACATATTTTCAACATGCCTCAGACACAAAGTGATGTGGATAAGACATACGATGTAAGTATATTTTATAGACTGTACAACTGTACACAATGCAATATTCACAGACAAGCTCTTGCAATTAACACAAGTGTGCATCACGCTAATTTATTGATGAGGAGAAAATGTTACTCAAATCAAAAGTTTTCCTGCTACAACATCATCATTCTCTGATTTCCTCAGTTACTGTAGACACTGTATAATTTGAACTGAAATCGTTGTCACATTTTGAATAAATTATGCTTCAACAGTAATAATAATCTAAGCATGGCGTTTCAAACACATGCAAACGCGTTTCACCATGTTTCAAACGCCTACTGTTTGAAACGCGTTTCAAACACTTTGAAACGAATTTCAAATGCATTTGAAACGGGTTTCAAACGCGTTTCAAACAAAAACGCTCTTGAAACGCTGTTACGATAAGCCCCCTTTTCATATGGAGGGTCACATTTTTCCACGCATTGCATGTGCAAATCTTGCCTCGAGGAACTTTATTACAGTCGCAAAATTTTTTCTGTACCTCATTAAATATTCATCAATCAATCTATCGATTCGTGTTTTTGTAGATGTATGCTAAGGATGTAAGGAGTGGAGATGAAAGTGAGAGCAAGCTGGCGGCACTTAACTGAAAGCAAAACTAGTATAATGTGAAAACACGAGCTAACATATTCAATCAATCAGTCTATCACCTGGAACAATCAGTCTTTATTTCACTTTCACCTCAAATTACAGCTAACGGTAACAGATTAAAATAGTCTTGCCCGAAACAACAAAAAGCAGCTAACCGCAAGCAGACTGCAGTGAAAGCTAGCCACTTGAAACACTTACCCTAACTTTAACCCTTAAACTTGGGTTTCCCTAAATTTGAAATGAAACCCTAGCGTCAAACCTTAACCCTAATCCTTGGGGTTAGCGTAAAGCTTTTTTCGCTAGGGTTAAGCTAAGGGATTAGGGCTAGGCCTGTAATCCCAAAACTTTAGCTGGTTTCATTGTTTTGAGGAACAAATTAAAGGTTTCTTTTGTTTATCGTTTGTGAAAGAAACAAAGTCCTAAAGACGCCGCCAGCAAAAAAACTTGTCTTTTGCATGTGTTATTTTTCGAAAACGAACGAAAGACCATTGAAATGAAATGCAGGACAGTGTTTAGTACACGTAAACAAACCTGCATGTGCAATTTGGAGCTGTTTCGATAATGTTTGATTTAGCCAGAAATTCCAGGGGCCGTTCTTCCCCGCAGCTCTTCAATTGACTTAATATTAAGACTCGTGTAGTTTTCAATTACAGATTGACTTTGTTTAACAAAGGTTGCATGTAACAGTCTTGTGACTGACAAACTTGTGGCCCTTGGATTACTGATAGAATTGGAATTTAGAAAATATTTTGGCTTTTGTGGAAAGAGGAAATCCAGAGAACCCAGAGAAATAACCTTGAATCAAGGGCGAGAACCAATAACAAACTCAACCTGCATATGATGCCGGGTCCAGGAATCAAACCCTGGAACCATTTATAGGAAGCAAGGGCTTTCACCACTGCGCTATCAGAAAAATTAGTAATTGCTACTGTGTCGCCAGTAATGAAGTTTTAATGATTATTGCATAACAACAAACGCTGATTCTTTTTGTTATTATTGACAGCTGACGCAAACTAATCCACCTGAGTTCATGAGTAGCACACTCCAAGAATTGGGAATTGGAACATATAAGAATGTTGCTATGGTAGGTGGACAACAGGTTATGTTTTAGACTTTTAACTTGTAGGCCACAGCTGCTCCTAATTACCCTCAAAGATTGTTGATATAGAAGCATGAAAAAAATTGACTGCACTAAAACTGGGAATGGGACATGTATTATTATTATTATTATTCCTTGCACCTCGCCACCAATCCTCACTCCATCATTTTTTTTTCTTCTTTCTTTTCTTTGCCTTTACTGATTATGCTTTAAGTACAGTGTAACCCCGCTTAATACGGACACTCCAGTATTACGGACAGTTTCGTTGGTCCCGATGAAAACCTCATACATTTTTTCTCTAAAATTTACCCGCTTAATACGGACACCCGTTAATACGGACAACGGACACTTTCTTGTGTCCGAGTGACAAACTGTCATACATTGTCAACCCCACTCTACGGACACTGTTTATCTGTGCTTTGCGATTATTTGCTAACTTTGCCCTGGTCAAATAATGTCAGACCTCAACGAATTAAAACGATTTTATGACAAACTTGCAAGAAGGTTTTGTCGAATCTGCCTGGTTGTGTTGCAAGCTAAAAGCCTCCGTGCAAAGTTTCAAATGAGTTTGTACAGTATTGCCTTCATCTTTGTGTAGCTTTGGGTCGATAAAACATGTATCCCTGACTTTTTTTCTGAGACCCCGCTTAACACCCCCTTAATATGGACAATTGGGCCTGTCCCCTTGGTGTCCGTATTAACGGGGTTCCACCGTAATTAAACAAAGATTTTTCATTTGTACAAATGTAGTTGCAAATAATAATATCCCACTGTGTAAAAGGAACCATTCCTCACTATCAAGAACTACATGTACCAGCAGTTGTAGATGTCGTAAGGAAGCAACATACACTCAAAATAACCTAAAGCTTTGACAGATTTAAACAGACCTCTGCAACAAATGAGTTAGGAAGTAGGTCTAGACACAAATATCCCAAAAAATGCTCTAAAAATCTATTTGGAAATTGCCAGTTTTTCCCTAAAAATCCCTAAAAAAATCCCTAAATATCCCCAAAATTTTTTAAAAATCCCTTAATATCCCAAAATTTTCTCAGTTCTCCCTTTAAAAGAAAATGGCATACACATTTTGTACGCTAAGCGCTTTTATTCAACAAAAGGCACTCAAATGGCTCAATTCCCTTGGAATGATGGGGTGCTTTAGAAATAGGAAACACCGCTGTACAATTGGATTGCAGTCTAGTAGTCACCAATTAGTAAAGAATGTGACAAAATTATCATTTCATAGGAATTTTAAATAGAGCGGCAAAAAAATAGAACAATTTTTCTTCCAAAACATCAAAAAAAAAACCCAAAATCCCATTTTTTCTAAAAATTCCCGAAATTTCTAAAAATCTCCTGATGCTCTAAAAATCCTAAAAAAAATCCTGCTTTTTGTGTCTAGGCCTATTAGGAAGCAGTTGATAGCAAGCTGGCAGTGAATATAGTTATACGAATGTGATTTGTACACATGAAA